>NC_135535.1:131219932-131282290 GCF_045843805.1 Urocitellus parryii | reverse complement strand
TTCACTTCAAGTACCGATACTTTAAAAGTATTAGGAGGTACAGCTTTCGGGTATGCACCAATGGCAAATATTTGTAAAAATACTGAATTTTTAAGTTAAAACATTTCCTGTGTCCAAATTATTTTTTGCACCAAGACCTTTTTCTAAATAGTGTAAAAGAAAACAGAGAAGCAAATTTTGCCCTGGAAATAGGGTTTATCTTAAAACTCAAAACAAAGAATTTTACAATAAATGGTGATCTTTTTGATGTGGGAAATGTTACATGAAAGTTAAATATCTCTCTGTGGTAAGGCTTGAGCAGGAAATGTGGAAAAGCAGATAATTTTCCAATGAGGAAATTTAGATAATTAAGGAAAAAATACCAAGAAGAGTCTAGTTTTTGTAATTTTTCTCAGTTTCTGTGTATGGATGAGGTGCTATTCGATCTGGGGAACAACAATACTTAATTTAGGGAAGGAAGATGCAGAGTTGCAAACATGTTTAAAATGCAGTTTTAGGTGGGTTCTGAGGAAACCATGTTGGCAGTGACTAGGCAGTGATTATGGGGAAGCTAGTGGGGAGAACACATTATTAACTGATAGATGATGTTTTTCTGCCTGAAACAACCAATTAGATAAGAGTCAAACCATTCTGTCAAACCTACACTATCTTATTAAAATGTGGGAGCTAAGGAGCTTACATATGAAACCAAGCTGCATTTTGAATTTACTGGTCCTTATTATGCCTCTGTCTAGGAAAATTACATGGAGTATTGTTAAATCACTCTCTCTCTTGCCTGTTTTTTTATTTTTTTATTTTTTGGCAACTCTCCAAATTGTAAATGGAATTGTTCCTGAAAATGAGAGATAAGATGAAGAGATGATTGTCTGGTCTTCTAGTTCTCTGCTCCAATGGTATCACAAAGTGACCTGGGAAAGATTTAAATATTGTCAAACCTAGGCTTTTCCCGGGAGGTTTATATTCACTAAATCCAATAGGCCCTGGACATGGATATTTGCAATATTTCCTGAGATTCTGACCCAACTCCTGGAAAAGAATCACTCAATAGAGAGTATAATATACAAAATCCCAGATCCCCAAAACTGAAGAAATAACTGGGAGAATTGGAGTTTGACTAGGTACAACTTCCTTCCAATCTCTCCTTTCTGACCAAATTAGTTTAACTTACATTTTTTTTTTCTATTTCCATGGCTGGGAATTTAAAAGAAGTATGATTAGTTATATATTTTTGGCTTACAGAATACAACCTTTTTCCTTTCAACAAACATTAATCAACTACTATCATTGGAAAGGTGATTAGAAATTTTCTTATGGCTAGTCTTTCAATAAGCAGAGACCAACCTTTTAAGGATTTTATGTCTCTGTTATCATTCCAATCATTGGGTCAAAAAAACCTGACTTGAAAAATGATTTTCTTGGTCAGGAATGGCAAATGTTGAAGATTTTTAGCAGAGGTTGGATGCTACTCTATATCATTAGGTCTATTATGTTTCTGGGCCTGACGTAATCAGCCTAGCAGTTTTAAAAACTGAAAACTATGTAGTAAGAGCATCATGGGGGCTCCTCTTAATAATTTAGTTTCAGCATTCCTATGCATCTAAATTCTTATTTAAATAATCATCTGGGAGAACAGTGAACAAATGGAGTATGTGTTTATAGTTGGTAGAAAAAAATATTAAAATGAAGATGTTACGAATTTTTTGTATTATATTTTGAGGTCTCATTTTTGGGTGAAAAATTATATTAAAGAAAGGAAAGATTTTACATGCAAACACTTGCTTTGAACATAACCACTCGTATACTCACAGTAAAGATAAAATCAAGAGCTGCAGACTAAATGTAACACACAGATATATGTGTTATATTCATTCATTGAGTCACCATTTAAAATGCAGGTGATTTAGTGTCTTTTATGATGTTAAATTTAAGCCATGTACGTCAATGTAAAACATTTGTTGATTCACAAAATGTTTGAATTAATTAATAACTTTAAATTGCAATTAAAATGGGAGAAGAGTAAAAGAGAATTTAAAAAGTAGATGTGGACTATGATAGTATAACCCAGGATTATTATTATAAGTGAGCATATATTTTGTGTTGAGCTTTGTAACAGCTAATACAAACAGTTTTCATTGTATAATATCAGCAAATTCAGGGAACAATTAAGAATGAAATCAAAGGTCATTTTGAGCCTCTTTTAATTCAAAACCTATTTCCTTAGAAATCTATTGAAGCAGTGCCTGACATTGGTATTTGGGATCCTGACACCATAGATAGAATCACTTGGGTTTATACACCATGAGGGAAGCTTTCTCCTCATTGGAAAACTCTCAATAGTTGTCTCCTAGAAACTCCTTAATTCCTCAAATGTAACTGTTTTATACAAAAATGTTCAAATTGGTATTAATGATCGCAAAGGACTTCTTTAATATTGGACATGTTTCTCTAACAAGGAATCTTTATGATGAAGCTTGGTATTTATGGAAAAGTAGATATTCTTTGGAATAGATGGATAATCCACACTCTAAAAAAGAAAATTTAGCACATTAATTCAACAAAAGTACCAAAATAATTTACCTTTAGGTTTTTGGGGTTTGGGGTTTTTGAGATAAAAGATCTAGTCCCTGTCGTCAACAAGTTCTTGGTTTAGAAGGGAGCTGCAACCACACAACATCAATAAACCAGGATAAATGCTATGATGGAGACCAAGATTTCTGGAACCCATTATGTCTTTTATAATTTTTCTGCTTCAGTTGAGAAATTTTGTGAATAAATTGTTTTATTTTTTTTTTAGGATGGCCACACGCCCCTTCTACTTGCTTTGAAGTACAACAGTCAAGAAGTCGCAGCATTGTTACTTCACAGAAAAGCAAATATACATGCAGTTGACAAAGAGAAAAGGTATAGTAGTGATATCTTTCAAAGTTTAATGGAATGATAATAATAATTAAAGTAAAAATATTAAATTAATGGGAAGAAGAATATTAACTTACAATTATTGGGATAAATTGAAATATAGGAACACATATCACCTTTTAGAAAAGTAATTATATGGGCTAATACAAATAACATTATATAGTATGATCAGATTCCATTATAATATTTGTTGATGTTTGTCATGTGTAAACTGATTTGATTTGTCACATTATCAACCCTTTAGCCAAGGGTATTTCACATTAATTTTGCAAAGTATTCGCTTTTTGTTTACTTTTGCATTCAATACTGTGAATTGCTTAACCTTTTATCATATTTAAACTTCTGCATCTTATGTATGTTTTCTTTTACAATGCTCTATTGATCATAAGTAGATGTTGAAAGCCATTTACTTTTGGATGATCCTTTGCTTAAACTGCTTTTTGAAGAAAATTCATTTTAGGTTATCTCTAGGTGAGCATTAATTGCTATTGGTAGATTATTTTTAATCCCCTCCTTTTCATTTGTAACATACTCTGATGGCTATATTTTTAATTGACTGGAGCAAAGGGAAGAAAAGCAGCTTTAATGGGATAAACATTTGCTAATAAATGTGAGTCATAGATGGGTGAGCAAAAGACAAGTGATAGGCTTTAGATCCAAACATGACTGTTTTGCATTCCTTCCTTTGCTAATTGCAAGGTGTGTCACCTTAGAAACATTATTCATCACTAAATATGTTTCCTGAAAATTAAGATAATATATACTTGAAGGTGGTTAGAAAATTACGTATATTGCAGAAGTTTCAGTGCCTAGCAAATGCCCATGATTATCATTACCTGAAACTGCAATGACTATAATTATCATCATTCTTATTCCTATTGTTTTAAGCTTGCAAACAGCCTTTTCTTATTTGACTTTGAAGTGAATGAGAGTTATAACATGTTACATTAGACTAGGGTAAAAATGGATCATTCTTCACTTCAATCTTTACCTATTTCAGTCAAATGACCTCATCATAGTTGTGGTCCATCAAAGTACATTAAATGTGCAACTTCTGTTATGTAATACCCAATTGGGATAAGAGGTTTCCTGTTTGTGTTTCTCTATTTGATGTGGAGGTAATATGCAAAGATGAACCCTTGGGTGTTAGTATATATAAAGGTTATTTGTACACAATCAAGAACTTAAATTGGTAAAAAGATTAGTTGTCTAAATGATTTTATTAAAGACAATTCATCATTTAAAGTACCTAAGGGTGAAGTTATCTCTCTGTTATTTTAGAACAGCCCTCATACTTGCCACAAAATATGATGCAAAATATATAGTTGAGTTTCTTCTTCGAGAAGGTATTGATGCCTTTGCTGAAGATCTGTCTGGAAGGAACGCATTACAGCACGCCATTGCTAGTGGTTTCAATGTGTAAGTGTTTGCATTAAAATGATATGATTCAATGGAGGTTCAAAATAATTACAACTAATGCATCCTACACACCAATCTGATTTCAAAGTTCAGGTATGTTTGGATTGCAGTCAAGACCCCTGCAAAAATCAAGACTCTTTAGATGGCGCAATGTATGTAGGATTCATTAAGCCCCACCCTGTTTCTGATGGTGCTCATGGTAGAACCCTGTCTCAGGACTTTTAAAACCTTTATCTAAGCCAACTGATTGATTAGCTTCAGTATAGGAGAAAATTATGTTATTCAATTATATTTATAAATAAATTGAGTTTATAAATTGTTAAATAGCTGATTTATCCTAAGCATTATCCCAGCATTATCCATTATATTCTAAGTATAACCCCTGCATATGGGGCACAAATAACACCATATCTTTGATTTTTTGTTTTGGTTATTTGTGTTTTGCCAGTGTCATTTTGGGTTTTACAAAGCACATTTTCTTTGGTTGTGGGAGGCCCCATGTCAGAGTTTAACAGAAAATCTTACTTTCTCTAGGAACTAGTTGTTCAACCATTCTCCTTGGATTTCTTTGAGGAGTTTCTTATGCCTAAGGAAGAGAAATCTCTTTCACCAGACGGTAGATAAAAAGGACTTCCCAGACATTCTTTTGTTTCTGTCCATTGGGTTGCTGTAATGTTGCAATTAGAAGTAGTCCTACAATCTGGTAATGATTAACTTCACTACCAGGTTGTCCTGACTGATCCAGATCCCTGAGTCTTCATGGTGATATAAGCTTAGACTTAAAAGTTACAACTTATTTTCCTTCTAAGTATCCGTATGGTTATCACCTCATCTATTGTTTCCCAGTTGGCACTCTGCTTTGGTAGCTGGATCTCCTAGCTTTGGTCACCCCAGGGTGAACATGCCAATCCTGCCCTCCCACTCAAAACCTTATGTGCAGTCCACATGCTAGCCCAGACCTTTATGATGAGTGGTCCTTTGAGGGTTTTGTTTGTCTTTTTGGATCATTCAAAATAATCCAACAGTCTCAAATAATCTTATAGGAAAAGTTCAGAGTTCCCTTTTAATCTCGTCTAACTGATCCATAGCCCAAAGCCCCATTATATCTCATAAAGCACATTTTCTTTGGTTGTGGGAGGCCCCATGTCAGTGATTCCCAGGGAGGATGCTAATCCTAATTGGTACCTTAAGTGATTTTTTTCCCCATGGCAATAAAAGTTTTCCATGCTGCTTTCATATCTGCTTCATTTTTCAGAACATTTCAAGTTCTTTCTCACAAATAAGACATTAAGCAGCATTCTCAAAAACTAAAGTAAATTCATTGAACCTAGAGCTAAGCCTTATCATGATTTGTCAGTATTCATGTGTAAAAGAAGGTTTTGTGTTTCAAGTTAGCTAGAGATCAGTGTGGAAATTAAGCTTCATTCTGAATAAAGATCTACTGGTTCCATTTGATTAGGTAGAAAAGGAATAGTAATAATCCAAGCTAACTGATTGATTAGTTTTAGTATAAGGAGAAAAATATGTTATTCAATTATATTTATAAATAAATTGAGTTATAAATTATTAAACACCTGATTTGTCCTAAACAATATAGCACAAGAATAGTACAGTCAATGACCCAAATTAGGACTCATTAGAATTTGTTAATAATTGCAATATTTGATCATTAGAACCTGTGAAAAAACTGAGATTGGATTTTTACTTGAGTTTCAGAGTTCAACATTAACGTACAAATAATTCCATTACTTTACTATTTCTCTCAGCATTGTTTATATTAACTCACTAAATCTTCATAGCAACCTGGTGACCTAAAGCAGTACAATCCTTATTTTTTAGAAGGAGACTTTGAGCCTAAGAGCAATGACTTGTGTCAAAACACAAAGCTATTGTTGACAGAGAGAGGACATCTTCTGAGTTCAGAATGCTTTCCTTATGTCAAGCTAATATAGTTAATATTTGAGCAGGTGAAATGAAAGTGAATTATAAATGTGAACATTCATTTCACCTTACTTTGTTTTTGATTACAACTTATGGATGCAGTCTTTGGGATGCTGAGGCAGGAGGGTCGCATGAGCCCAGGATTTGAAGACTAGCCTGGGCAATGTGGTAAAACCTCATCTCTAAAACAAAACATAATAAATACCCCCTTCCCCAAACATCCTAAAAATAACTGCAAGGTTAATACTGTGCATAGAGAGCTTGCACATTTGAAATATGTGGGGCTAAGTACTGATACTAGTTCTGATGCTATCTATAATACTCTTCACAATTTATATTTGGTTAGTGTTTCTCACATCAGTCTTAAGATACTAATTTGATTCCTTTTTTGTACATTGTAATAGGAAAATAATTCTGGCACATACACGAGCAGTATTTAATGACATGCATGCCAGGAAAGCAGGTAATACTTCTGATAGTGAATTGCCCTTAGTGTTCCTACCCTACATAAAAAAGTAAGAGTAAGAAAGTGCCATCATTAAGGAGTGGCATCAGATCAATGTGTATAGGACATTCATATTTTCCTTTTTAATAGCCTATAATTTAGAATTCTTTAAGAAATGGTAGAGAATTTATATTTTCAAACAATGTTTTCTGAAAAAGATTTCGTTATTTAAAATTTGGCCTCAGAAATCTTACTTGTCTTTGTATAAATCATATTTTAAAATTAGTATGTTGTGTAATTCTTCTATAGTGACATTACAGTAAATTAGGCTTGTTATAAAACTTGATACTTTTTTAGTATAATTATTGACTCCTGTTTTTTGGCACTAATGAGTGGATTTCACTGTGACATTTCCACACAGGGATATCATATCATATTTGAATCCTCTCTATCCTCCCTATGTTCCCTTCTCTGTTTCTCCACGGTCTTTTCCCTCGTCCCTATAGTCACTTGTAGTTTCAGAGCATCCTTTCATTTATTTGTTTTCCAGGCTGTACATGTGAGGGAAACACAGGATACTTGCCTTTCTGGTTTACTCTGCTTAACAGGATAATTGCCCTTGTATATTCCAGTTTTGTTTCCCCCTGCAGGGCTTGAAATAATCATTGTATACTTATCTGGTTTTTAAAGTTTCAGTTTAAAAATGTACTGTACTTCTGATAGCTTTGCCTGTATAACAGGTTCAACCATTGTCTCTTGTAGCTTTCAGTATTCTTTCTGATTTTGTATTTTTGACAATTTTATATAATATGATGTGGAGAGTTTCTTTTCTGGTCAGGTCCACTTGGGGTTCTAAACACTTTCTGTTCCTTGGTGTCTATATAATTTCCCATGATATGGTGTATTTTCTAGTATTATTTCACAGAATAAGTTTGCTATGCCTACAGTCTGTACCTTTGCTCCTTTTATGTACCCTTGATTCACAGTGCATTAATTGCCTATCAGTAGTATAATTGATAGCCAGTACAGAATAGTCTTCAGGAATGGTCTGAAAGAATTGCTTTATAAGAAAGCATGATTCATGAACTTCTACTATTTATGTTTTGTATTGTTGATAACATATTTATTTTACCATTTGCTTTTATAGTGGGCGGTGACTCTTCAACCAGGTATGTTTTTGTTTTTTGGTGGTGCTGGGGATTGAACCTGGGGCCTTTGTGCATGCAAGGCAAGTACTCTACCAAATGAGCTATATCCCCAGCCCTCAACCAGGTAGAATTTTACCAGTTAAAAAAGAAAAAAATAATGACCTCATAAACTAATGAGGGAATGCATCAGAAAGAAATGAAAATTGTTGGATGTTCTAGTCTAAGCCAGACACCATAATATGTGCTTAGCAATTCATCACACCACCTTTGAAAGTATCTGTGCTATTATAACCTATTAATTACTGATTAAGCACCAGTCATTCAAAAAAGTTGACTAATGGGCCCATGATCTTATGATCTTATAATCTTATAGCTGGCCTCTGATTTGATCATCAGCCTGTCTGGCTGATAAATTCATTCTATTGCCCTTTTACATAGATTGATAGGGACCTCTATGACACAAAGGATCAAGATTCAGGTCCATAGCAGATGAATTCATAAGTTCAAATTTATTTGTCTGTTAATGCTTAAATCAGGCATTTTCTAAAAAACCTGTTTGTACTTGAATTTGTGCTAATATTTTTAAAACTTGGCACCAGTAAGTGTTGTACCTTTTGCTTAGTATTCGGGATTGAACTCAGGGGCACTTGATCACTGAGTCACATCCCCAGCCCTAATTTCAATTTTATTTAGAGACAGGGTCTCACTGAGTTGTTTAGCACCTCACTTTTGCTGAGGCTGGGTTTGAACTCATGATCTCCTACATCAGCCTCCAGAGCTGCTAGGATAACAGGCCTGCACCACTACACCCAGCAAATGGTAACTTTTTAACTTCAAATGTTTTAGGGCAAATCTCACATACCAGTGGTCATAGGACCATGGGTTTTACATAAGCAGAGTCAGGCAATTGAGCTGGAGTTGTGGCTTAGAAGTAGAGCATTCACCTACCATGTGTGAAGTCCTGGGTTCAGTCCTCAGCACCAAATATGAATAAAATAAAGATTTTTTTTAAGTCAGGAAATTACTGATGAGGAATTATTTTCCTGGAAGTGAAGAATACATATGACCTGTCTGTGATATACAAACAATTATTAATTGTTAATAATGATTACTATTAATATTAATAATATATAGTTATTAATTACATTAATCTTCTTCAATAATTATTTAGAGAATAGTTTAATAGGTTTATCTAGTTCTTGATTTCATAGTTGATTGTCACATCAAGCTAGCGTCCCTGCCTAGTTCTAGAAAGATTTTTCTTTTTTCATCATTTATGTTTTTTCTATGGCTATGATGTTTTCTTGAAAAAACTTTTTAACTTTCTCTTCTGCTTTTGTTGATGTTTGGTCTTTTAAAAAATTACTGTCAGCTAAGTACTAAATTATTCTCTAGATAAAATCAAAATCACAGAGAATAACAGAATTTTAAAGACTCTAGTCATGAGACAAAGAAACCTCCAATACTTCAAAATATTTTAAACATTCTGCCAAATGGTTGTTAGGATGGACAACCTAAAACTTAAATATATTAAATGACCTTATCTTGTAGAAAGTAACAGCAATGACATTTGAACTCATATTCCTTAATGGAAAGCCAAATACTGTTCTGAATTGCAGTACCATTGGTGAGTATTTTAACAATAAAATGGAACAGTGAGTCTAGTGAGCCCAAACATGGATAATAGGAAGAGAATTAGTAAGTGAACCTGGAGGTAGAGGATCATAATAGAACTACAGAGGGAGGGCATATTGAAGAGGAAAAACTGAGTTGGGTAGGAATCATGGTTTTCCCAGAAGAAAACAAAATATCTGAGTTTACACCTGGTTTGATGAAGACAAAACAGGAATTTAGGACATGGATTTTGGGAACTAAGTAGAAAATGATATTAAAATAAGGGGTTCAAAAAAGTCCAAAACAAGTTGTTGCTTATAGGAACTGACAGACTTTCAGGTTTCTGTTGAAGATGTTAAAACCTTTTGAGCTACTGGGAAGATTGTGTAGAGTACATAGGAACATGAGGGTGGTTTACCAGACTTCAAGCACCAAAGGACTAGGAGTTGCTCAACCACATGATCTATGGCCCAGAGCAGGCATAGGCTCACTTCTGCCACTTTTGCCACCTTCTCATTTTTCCCCTATGTTTAGGGTAGGGTAGGACATGGGTACAATCTGGCAGAGCTATCACAGAGCTTTAGTTGGATGGTTGGTAACATGCTTATGCTGAGACCAGTGACTGAGACTCCATTTAGCTTATTTTCTAGGAGTGAGGAAAGAGCAGCTCCCACTCATGGTCATTGAAGCCAACCTTGTTCAGGAAAGTACATCTTAAAGCTTGAAAGGTCCTGCAGAAGGAGGACATGGGAGTGGAAGCCCACAGGAAGGAAGATGTTGAGATATTTGAGGACACAGAAGTACAACTTTAGATAGTACTTAGGGAAACAGAGTCCCACGTGCAGTCCTCTACCTCAGAGGCAATCATTCCCACTGAGTGTCTGAGTGTCTGTGAATATTTTGAAGTGCTTTCATGGCCCTGAATAAGGCAGGACTTGTACTGGGAAATTAATTGAATTATATAATTTATAATGTTTTAATGTGTCTAAGAAAGGAATTCCCAATAACAACATATGCATTTTTTTTCTCTTGTGTATCTTCATCTTTCAAACCATTAACATGTTTCAGGGAAATCCCTGTGCTGTTTTTGAGTAAAGGGAAGCAATAGGTACATATTGCAAGTGGTTTCCATGCCAAAGCACCAAGGCTACCACATTCAAGTTAGCCAACTTTGATACAGGGAGAGAAAAGGGAGAAGGAGCAGAATCTCTTTCTACCTCATGCTAGATTATCAGGTTTGTTTCAGTCCAGGCCACAAAGGTTGTGTTGGACTCTGATTGGATTCTTCAGTTCAGCCTTCAGGGCAGGAGGTAGTTTCTGAAGATAAATGATTCTCAGACTTGGCTAATATATTGCCTCTCACTGTTTGAAATTGATCTAAGTATGACTTCACTAAATGATTCATAGAATGGGAAAAGCGAAGGCAGAAAGAGGTAAACAAAAGTTTTGTTAAAATGGAGGTCATATTTTAATTCTCTCAGTCAAAAACCTGATTCTGGGGCTGGGAATGTGGCTCAAGCAGTAGCGTGATGGCCTGGCATGCGTGCTGCACTGGGTTCCATCCTCAGCACCACATACAAATAAAGATGTTGTGTCCCCTGAAAACTAAAAAATAAATATTAAAAAATTTCTCTCTCTCTCTTAAAAAAAAAGAAAAAGAAAAAACCTGATTTAATATAGTGATATCCAAACACTCACCAGATTTTATTACTTTAAAAAACCAGACTCACCCATTTTTGTAATACATTTTGCTCTAAAGATTTGCAGAGGAACCTGGTGCTGCTGATACCAAGCCTACTTCAGAAGAGAGCAACAACAAATCTGACACCAAGGTAAATGCCCTGTTGTTAAATTCATTTTCTTGATGTGAATTTTGTGAAGTGTTTAGTCTTTCAATTTAGCAATGCTTTTCTTGTCATTTTATTTGGAAATGTTCTAGGAGAAATTATCTGATAACAATGTGTTGGGATTTTACTTTTATCTTTTATCAGTGTTCCATCTGATCCTTTAGGCAAGTAGGGGCTTTTGAAAATCCATAACCACAGAAAATTACATTAGTAGAAACATTGTAATTACATTAGTAGAGATTGGGTCAATGATTATTGGATAAATTCACTGTGACTTTTAAATAAGCTTCCATAATTTTTAATACTCAGGACAAAATAAATCTTTAATGAATCAAATAAATATTTATGAATCATGAAATTTTCCTAATTCCTTCAATTTGAACACTATGCAGAACACTGCATATAGTTTTTTTCTTGGCCACTTTGTTTTCATGTCATATATTTTTATGAGAGCTTTTCCTCGATTTCTATTCTAGGTTCCATATTTACATTTAAACTGTGAGAATTTGTTAAAAAGTAGAAATTTTAAACCTGTTTCTCAATATTTCTATTGTAACGGTATTGTACTTTGGTTTTGAGTCTTTTCCATTAAGAGTATTTAAATCTCTTCATCTAATTAAAAACTAGATGTCTTCGGCAAATAATAAATAGTTCTTGAAGCAGAAAGTCTGAAAAACCATATAGTATGATTTGAACTTCTAAAAACTTTTTCATTGCAGTGTTTAAAAATATACACTCTGAATTTTTATATCATAATCTATAATTTCAGGTTCAGAAATTTGTGTACTTAGTTATTTAAGTATTCGTTTTAAAGCTCTGTTGTCACTCTTGAGATACTGCAGGATAGGAAACATGGGCGTGTCTTGGAAAACTGAGAATAGGGTTTGATGTAAAGTCTTTTACATATATTGTGAACCTGAATAAATGGGAAGACAAGAAGATATCTGAAAATGAAGTGTTTTAAGTAATAAGCCTGAGGTAGTTAATCATGAAGACTATTGGATTTCTGAAAATACGACTTTGGTATATATTTTCCTTTGAAGTTCAAGAGATAAAAGTTCTGGTGAATTACCAGAAACTAATGTCACAAATAAGAAGCAAAGAAAGTGAGGAAGTGTCACAAATATGAAAGTAGGTAGCAGAATACCCCTTACTTCTTCCAGCTTTGAGCTAAGACTAGGAGTTTAGATCAAAATTTCTTAAAATTTTTGATGCTCAGTCCATGTACTATAAATTACATCTTTTCCAGTTGTATCTGCTCATTAGTGTTCTGATTTCCAGTACTCTCTTTCAGAGGCAAATTGGGAAAATTTATTTTATCCTACTAAGAATTTTACAGATTTTAAGCCTTTTTTTTCCTTAGGACAGATGAAGTAGATTGAGGCTAGTTCAGTTAGGCATTAAGCTGTTAATTAAATATTTACAGGTTTAAATATCATCCGTCTAGAGAATTAAGATAGCTTTTAGCTTAATTAAAGTAATTGATTTCTATTCAGTTGATGTGAGATAAATAGTCCTGATTGTAGGAGTTAAGTATTGGTACTTTCTTAGAGCTTTGAAGGCTCTTGGTCTAAATTTAACCTATATCCCTAGCTTAATTAAGATTGATAGCTAAGATATAAGGTGAAGGGAGAGGGTTGATGCAATTCTGAGAGTTGGCATGAGAGGGTTTATTTTTGTTTTTCAAATTGTCACTTTAGTGTTGTTGGATGATGGAAATAGTGTTAGCGATGTTGAGTAGATAATTCATATATAGAAATATAAGTTTAGTAAGGCTGTTATTGGTATTGATATAGATACATATAATGACATTGCTATTTGATATAAGTTAATAATCATTCATTTTGGGGGTGAATTTTGTCAGTTGGGAAAGTTCACTTAGAGAGATATAAGTACAATAAGTATTATTGAAATTAGTAGAGGAAATTTGTTTCATATGTTGGAGAGTGAAAAAGGATGTATGTGTTCCTAAGTCCCTTTGTGGTCAATGGTCACTCAGCTACCTTTTTTCAGGGTGGGGTGGGTAGAGATGCTGAATAAACATACAGACTCTGGGAGCTGGTGAGAGAACTGTCTGAAGACTTACCTCAGGTTGTCATCCAGTAGCTCATTTTATTTTTGGAATGCACACAACTGTTATAGGGTTCAAGTGGGGTGTGCCTGTCAATCATACATAAGCAAGACAATATCCATAAGCAAATCATCTTCTGCCTAATGTAACTGTACTTTGAGGAATCTCTAAATATTGCTGTCGTGGTGGAAAGCAATCTGGAAGGGTCTTTGGCCCTTAATGAGTCAGGGGTTTCATGCCCTGAAGCCCTTGACTCTCAGTTTCCTGGCCTGGTAATTTGGCAATGCAAACCCAAGTACTGAGGATGTGGTTTTACCCCATCCTCAGGCGCTCCTCTCAGGCCTGAAGGAAGGTGGATATTTTAGGCACTTCCAAGCTTCTCTTAGCTGCTAGCTGTGACTGAAAGTTATTTCAACAAAAGGGTGGTGGTTTTCTTGTTATAATAGAATAATATGAACGTGTTGATTGTATGTATAATGTAAATAATCAGATAAAATATATTCAATGTGGGATTCAATGCAATGATTGCTATTACTCAGCTTATGTGGGTGATTGATGAGTAGGCCAGGATTTTTTGTAGAACGGTTTGTTTGAGTCCTCCTCAGCCTCCTCATACATTTGACAGAATTGCTATTATTATCATTGCTATCATTGTCATAAGGACAAATTGATTGAGGGAGCAATTTGAAACATAATGGAGTTTGGGGCGACTTTTGACATTGTAGTCAGATTACTGCTGATATAAGTGGAACTCCTTGGGTAACTTTTGGGTCTCATAGGTGAAATGGGGCTAGTCCCATTTTTACTGACAGCACTACAGCAAATATTAGGGGTGAAATTTGGTTGGGTGAGTTGATTAGAGTTCATTGTCCTAAGTGTATAAAACTAGTGATGCTAAAGCCTGAATTAAGAAATATTTGGATGCATTTTCTGTGGATTGAGGGTTTGCTTTGTTAATTAAAATAGGGATAATAGCTACTATGCTTATTTCTAGTCCTACTGAGGTAAGTAGTCAGTGGGAACTAATAGTGTTATTAAAATTCCTGAAAATGAGGTGAAATTGATGGTAGAGGCAATTAGGGGATTAATTAGTACAGGAAGGGTATAAACCAACATTTTTGTGGAATAGCCTGACAGCTTATTTACCTGACCTTACTAATAGAACATTATGTGTATGTAAGGTAGCATCAAGAAATTTAGATTCTTAAGGTTAGGTTCAAACCCTATGATTGTAGAAATAAAAGGGTTTAAACCTCTATTACTTACTCTATGAAAGTAACTATTTTGTCAGACATATTTCTTTAGGTTTGAGGGGTACACATGCCATGACAATGGGCAGGGAGATGTGTCATATGCATATAGAGCTAGTGTTAGGGGTTATAAGTTATTTTCATAATAAGTGTATGAGTTGGCCATATCAGAATCATCGGTATGATGCTTGAATTCATAGAAAAGTTGAAGTTAATACAAGGGTTTTTAATGCAAAACTGAATATAAAGATTTCAGGGATTGGTGGGTTGAAGAGTACTCCTATGAAAAAGAGTTGTGGTTAAAGTGTTTATTATAATGATATGAGTGTATTCGTCCAGGAAAAATAAGGCAAAGAGGCCCACAACATATTGTAGGTTAAATCCTGATACAAGTTCCTCTTTCTGTTGGTTTGTTTCTGCTACTGTTGAGATGAATCATATTATTGCTATGTCGGTGATAGTGATCCTAAAAATCGTTGAGTTGCAATAAGGGTTGATAAAGTAAATGGCCTGATTATAAGTAGAAATGACAGGAGAATGATGGCCAGAGTTATTTCATATGAGATTGTGCTGCAACTTGTACTGCTGTGATTAGGGCTGTGAATTGGATGCTCATCTCAATCATAAGATTGTACATATGGCTAAGCTTGAGGTTGCAAGGATAAAGAGTACTTCCATATTTATGTTGATGAAGGGTCATGGTGTGAGTAGGGGAATTCACATTGTAAATGCCAGGATAAGGGCTAGGGAAGGTACAATAATAAATAAAATGATGGAAGATGTTAGAGGTTTGTGTGGTTCTTTAATAAATAATTTTATTGCATCAGCGAATGAAGAATGTTTGGGCCTTTTTGGAGTTGTATGTAACCCAGTATTTTTCATTCAACTAAAGTTAAGAAAGCTATTCCTCTAAAATCAGGACAACCAGGAATAATAATTTTACTAAGAACATGTGTTAAGAAAAGGAGTTGAACCTCAGGTAATAAAGTTTGAAGTGTTATGCAATTTCTGGGCTCTGCCATCCTAACAGACCCTGTTCTAGGGCAGGGTAAGTAATGGTTTAATAGGTTTAGATTATTTCATCCATTATTCTAAGGAAATGTATAAAATTAGCCTTAACTTTGTTGTACTTTTTAACTGGGAGAAATATTTTAATAGCTAGAAACTGACCTAGATTTCTCTAGTCTGAACTGAGATCATGCAGGACTTTAATTATTGAACAAATGAACCATTAATGGCAATTACATTCTTTGGATGTCCTGATCCAACCCATCAAGGTCTTAAACCCTCCTGTCAACCCTCTTGAGTAGGATTGCAATGTTATCCCTAGGATAACTTGTTCTACTGATTAAATAGTTTGAGTCAATTAATGAGTTTGAATTTAGACAGATGTGTCTGGATTATAATCATTCCGAGGTTGGTTTACACTCTGAGGTCACTCCAGCCAAAATTTTTGGCCTACAGGCAGGATTTTATATCCCAAGGGGATAGTGTCAAGGGTTCATAACTATGGTTATATAATTCAATTTCATTTATGTTAATGAAACTAACTGATTTATTATAGAATTTTTTAGAGGAAGAAATTGTAGTGTAATCAAAATCAGTATTATCAGTATTATTTGTTTGGTCCAAATTCTGTGTTTTATTTCTTTCCATGCTCTGCTCTTATTTCTTTCCTTTCTTCTTTGTCTTAAACACATGTTCAATTGACTGGCCATGTTTCCCTTTCTGTTTGTTTCTTTCTCCTCCCTTACCTTTCTAGAAATGTTTTACCTCTAGGCTCAATATTTCCCTCAGCCACCTGTGCCTCCATGGTGGCTTCTTTAATTAATCTTTCTGTTTTCTATTTGCTGTGTGCACCTGTCATTCATCCATCATTGCCCTAAAGGATTCATTATTGCCTTTGTCAGATGCATCCAAATGTATGCAATCACTTCTCTTCAGGTATCTGACATACAGGATAAAAAGACTCTATCCCATCTCAGTTGTAAATTGTCCTCAAAACTGAGCTCAAGAGGGACTTTGTGCAAATAAAAATCATGGGAACATGAGTAGTTACTTTGAATTTCTTAAATGTCAGATTTTGACAAGTATGCTGAGCTACTGATGGATCAAATTTTTACCCAGGATTATTGTGGTCAAGAAAATAATCTATTGGATATCATTATATCTGTGTAATAACTAACTAGAGGTTAGGGGAGTAATGTTTGTAGATGTCTCTATCATCTCTAATAATTCTCAATCTATGTGAAAATGTAGGTCATTAAATGGCAGAATTGTAATTGGAATGTACATCAGAATAATTCAGAAACCTGTGTTCTTTCTAATGTATCCTGTAGTAATACTGAATATTATAATTATTTTATCAAATGTAATGCTCATTACACATAAAGCCTTTCTTTCTTTCCAGAATATCCCTGAAGGAAAAGGAAGTTTATGTGGAGATGTTCAGAAATCCAAGAAAGATGGTAAGATACTTGAAGTCTGCTCATTCTTGTGCTGTTTATTGACTTGAGATTATAGACATTCTCATGTTTTCATTAACATAGAAGCAAAATGTGAGATGGAAAAAACAACAAATGCCATAATTTGCACTTATTCAACTGGAGGGCAATTGGAGAAGCAGTATACACATCTCATAATCATGTAAATGATTCTAATGTGTTCCACAAATGGCATATCCTGTACATTCTAACAGCAGCTTTGACGTTTTACTCACAATTCCTAGGGTTGTGAATTGCTCCTCTGTCTAGGGATCATGTTGTTCTCCACTAATCAGCATGTTTACTTTTTTATATGCACACTTTCCTATAATTTTTTTTTTGGAACCAGGGTTTGAACTCAGGGGCACTTAACCACTGAGACACAAGCCCAGCCATGTTTAGTATTTTGTTTAGAGAGGGCATCACTGAGTTGATTGGGGCTTTCCTACATTGCTGAGGCAGGCTTTTAACACACAGTCCTCCTGCCTCAGCCTCTGAACAAATGTTGTCATTGGAAACATAAACTTGATACTGGAATCTTAATTTTATGTTTCATTAAACCTGTATTTAAACCTGTAAAGGAGACATGAGATTTTTTAGTGCCTTAATTGCCTATCAGTAAATTAAATAATATTAATTCAAGAAGAGTCTCCATGAATGGTCCCAAAAGAATACTTTGTATTAAAATATGTCTCATATACTTTTACTATTTCATGTTTTTATACTGTTGATTAATTTTATCCTTTTCTTTAATAACAGATGAGAGTCCTAAAAATGAAACTTTAACCAGGTAGGATTTTATGGATATAAAAATTGTATTTGTTGTTAGGGCTAGGATTGTGGCTCAGCAGTAGAGTGCTTGCCTAGCACGTGTGAGTTCCTGGGTTCAATACTCTGCACCATATAAAAATAAGTAAATAAAATAAAGGCATTGTGTCCATCTACATCTAAAAATTATTGAAAAATGTATTTGTTAAGTATTTAGAGCATATAGAAAAAAGGAGGGTGTTTTGAGTATTCTTTCCTGAGCTAGAGAACCTATCATGTTATCATGTGCCTGGAATTTGTTCTCATTCTCTCTCTCTCTCTCTCTCTCTCTCTCTCTCTCTCTCGTTTTACTTTTGGTACCAGGGATTGAGCCCAGGTGTGCTTAACCACTGAGTCTTATACCCAGTTCTTTTTTATTTCTTATTTTGAGAGAGGGTCTTTCTAAGTTGTTTATGACATTGCTAAGATGCTGAGACTAATCATGAACTTGTGATCCTCCTGCCTCACCTTCCTAGATCACTTGGATTACAGGCTCTGCCACACCCAGGCACTTTTTTTTTCTTAATAGTAGTCACAGCAGCTTGAAACTGTTTCTCTAACCTACTGTTTACTATTTAAACAATCATTCAGAGATGTCAACTGATTATTTCATGATTCCCAAACTACCAAGTACTTGGCCTATGATGGCAGATGGATATTTGACCATCTACCCACTTGGCTGACTAATCTATACTTTTGCCCCTGTTCATGGATTGATAGAGACTCATGGGGCATTATGATCAAGATGTAGTTCCATGAAAGATGAATTCAGAAATTTACTCTGAGTTATGTGTTCATTTTGATTCAGACTTTACCTGGGAAGCCAGGATAATACTGAAAGAGTCTGTCTTAATATTTTGTAAAGTGGTTTGATAACCAATACCTTTTAACATCAAATCTTTTAGGAAAAATCTCACAATAGCAATGATTATAGGACCATGAGGCAAATCTGGGAGAAAAAAATATTTTATTGGAAGTGTTTGTATATTGATGTATAGGCCATGTTATATAACATAAATTACATTTGAAATCTTTTTAGAAGATATTTCAATTGATCTCTCTATTTCCTGATTTCTCAATTTGGATTTACCTTCAGGCTACAACCACTATGTAGTTCTATCTAGACACTTTTTTCTTCAGAGTCTTTTAACTTTTATGTGAGTATAATCATGTTATGAGTATTGTCCTGTGTTTTTATTGTTGTCACTTTTTACATTCTCTTTTTACTTTTATTTGAGTTTCTTTTGCTCTATTAAGAAAATGCCAGCTAAGTATTCCTGCTTCTATATACTGCATCAAAAACACAGAGAATTTCAGGGTTTCAAAGAATCTTATCAACTAGTCAAAGTAATACTTCCAAATGTGTTTATCATCCTGGGCAAATGGTTGTCATGATCAACAACCTACAACTTAAAGGGTACTAAAGTGATTTTCTGGATATAGTAAGTGCCACAGTAAAATCTGAACTCAGGTTCCTAACTATTAGCCCAATATTTTACAATTTTAATACTTCTGAAGGTGGTTTTTGTTGTTGTTTATTTATTTTTTCATTGTTTCTTTTTAGTTAAACATGACAGTAGAAATTATATCACATAATTACAAAATCAATGGAACATATCTGCTTGTAATGCAGTCCCCAGTATCTCTTCTTCCCCTCCCCTCATGCACTCCAGCCCCTCCCTTTCCTCCACTGATCTTTCTGCCATTTTCCCATAGATATTTTTTAAAATTAAATGATTTCAGGTTTGCACAATGGTTTCTCTATGATATATTCATATATGTACATAGGAAAATAATGTTAGATTAATTCCAGGGTCTGTCCTTTGCTGATTTCTCCTCCCTTCTCTTGACTCCTGTTTGTCTATTCCACTGAAATTCTATTTTTTTAATGCTCCCCACCCATTTATTTTGGATTAGCTTCCATATGTCAAACAAAATATTCAAGCTTTGGTTTTATGGGAATATCTTATTTCACTTAGCATGATAGTCTCCAGATCCATCGATTTACTAAAAATTTTCATAGTCATTCATTTCATCTATTTCTCCATTAGGTATATATACCTCATTTTCTTTATCCACTTATCTGTAGAAAGGCACCAAGCTTGGCCCCATAACTTGGATATTGTGAATTGTTCTGGTATAAATATTGATGTGTCTGCCTCAGTATATTATGCTGATTTTAGATCCTTTGGATATATACCAAGAAGGTGTATAACTGGGTCAAATGGTGATTCCATTCCTAGTTTTTAGAGGAATCTTCATACTGCTTTCCAGAGGGGTTGTACCAATTTGCAGTTTCACCAACAGCGTATGAGTACACCTTTTCTCCTCACATCCTTGCCAACATTTATTGTTACTTGTATTCTTGATAATTGCCATTCTGGTTGGAGTGAGATGAAATCGCAGAGTAGTTTTAATTTGCACATAGCTGAGTGCACAACAGAATAGGAGAGCTTGCCTAGTGAACTCAGCTGAACCCACTGAAGAAGGTGAGACTGAAGGTAGTGCATGATCGCCATCCAGAGAATCAGAATGGAAGCAATAGAGGAAAGACAAGTTTGAAGAGGAACATTGAGTTTTGGAGGCATAGGTTTTGAGAAAGAGATCAGAATATTAAGTTTTGTGGCTAATTTGTTAATGACCAAACAAACATGAATGACAGAGGATGTTGGGAGCTATCTAGAAAGGCATATTTAAAAATTGGTGCCCAAGGGAGGTTTGCTATTGCATGCTTTTCTGCTTTATTGGAGGAATGGGCAAAATCCAAGTTCCTGTGGGAAGATCTTAAAATTATTTGAGCCACTGGGAAGAGCAGAGAGCAATGTGAAGAAGGGTTAGATTTCCTCAAGCATCATGAGGCTTGAAGTTCCTGAACTTCAATTTTGTATTTCCCTGAACAGATGTCTGCTCACATTCATCCAACTCACTGATTCCATTCCTATGTAGGGTTGGGCTGGATTGTGATTGGGTGGCAGAGCCAGCATGAATCTTCAGTTGACTAGTTGGGTAACATGTTCACACTGAGATCAGTCACTGACACTCATTTAGCTTATTTTCCAGGAGCAGGAAGAGAGAGCTCCTAACTTTGTCCTTTGAGCCCAACCTTGTTTCAGAAATCTTCATCTTCATAGGATGAAGAGTTAAAAGTAGGGGATTGTCTTTGAGTCCTGCAGGAGAGGGCCTTTGGAGTGGGAGCCCATAGGGAGAAAGTTATTTAGATAGTACTTAGGGAAACAGAGGTACAGCTTCCAGAACTCTACTTTGCCAATAATCTTTCCTCTTGAGTGTCTGAATGCCTACAGAATTTTGAATTACTTGGTATTTAATGTGGTACTGAATAAGGTGGGACCTATATAAGATCGTGAGTTGCATTTTATAATGTACAATGCCTCCATCTTGCAGGGAAAAGTATTCTCAATAACACATTACACATTTGTTTTTTACTATTGTAAGTTCATCTTTCAAACAATTTAAATGGAACAGGTAACTCCCTATGATATTTCTGGATAAAGGGGAGCAATAGATTCTTTTCAGGAAGTTGTTTCCATGCTGAGGAACTATACATGCCATTTTCAAGTTAATGTGGCTTAGTCTTTGATTCCTGGAGATACAAGGGAGTAGAGACAGTGTATCTGAGGTAGAAACCTCATCTGGGTTACCAGTTTTTGTTTCAGTTCAGGTAATAACAGTGATTTCTCCGATTAGTTGGATTTTCTGTTCAGCCTTCAGGACCATTTTTTAAAAAGGTTTATTCTCAGGCTCTGTCAACCTGGCCATCACCTTTGAAACAGAACTAAGTATGTCTTCTTTTACTATTCAATTGATTAGAAAAGTAGAGTCGAGGAGGGTAAAAATACTGTTTTTTAAAACAGAGGTCATATGTTAATTACATCAATTTAGAAAAATCATGTAATATAGTGATATCCAGATATTGACCAGCTTTTATTTCTTCGAAAACCTGGGCTCACTCAATGTTGTTTTTCATTTTTGCTCTAATGATTTTCCAGGGAATCTGGTTCTATTGAAGATGGGCTTACATACAATGTGGGCACCAATAAATCTGATACCAAGGTAAAGTGCACCATTGTGAAATTAATGTTCTTGGTATGGATTTTGTTTTGTGAAGTGTGTACCATTACAATTAGCAGTGATCTTCTGGTTATTTTATGTTGGAATTTTGCAAAATAAACAATGTTATGTGCAGTTGAAATTTTTATTTATTTTATTTTTATAGTTTTGTACATAGTGATGGTCTGCAAGCACTTAAGGGTGGTAGCAGCTGGAAAATATGTAGTGATACAAGAACTGGATTATGTAGAGCCTTCCAGCTGCAGATAAATAATGAGATTTGGTCAGGGATTTTTGTTTAAATTTATTTACTGTAACCTAAGTCCTACTGATGTGACTAACATGATATTTGGATCTAAATTAATTTTTAATTAATTAGTTTTGGTAATTATCATGGTGACTTTTGTTTGAAAGCTGCACAGCACATTGCCTGTAGTAGTTGTTCTCTGAGCCACTTTATATTTTAGTATCACATCATTTTTGGTAGAGATTTTTCTCCTTCTCAATCCTTGGTTCTAAATTTACACTAGATATTGTTAAGAACTATGAAAATTTAGAAATTTTAAATCTGTTTTTAAAAATTTGTATGACAATGGTATTGCCCCCATGTTTTCTGAGTACTTCCATTAAAAGAGTATTTAAATCTCTTCGTCCATCTGAAGGATATATTACAAATAATAATCAGTTCTAGAAACAAAGACTCTCGCCATATTGTACAATATTAATTACAAGATTGTTTTTACATAGTTATGTTTTAACATATTCACTCCAAGACCTCATGTCACATTCTAAGATTCAAAGTATAGAAGTTTCTGTACTTATTTATTTTATTTTGGTACCACGGATTGAACTCAAGGGCACTCAACTAGTGAGCCCCAGCCCCAGCCCTATTTTCTATTTTATTTAGAGGCAGGGTCTCACTGAGTTGCTTAGTGTCACCATTCCTGAGACTGGTTTTGAACTTTTGATCTTCATGTCTCAGCCTTCCGAGCTGTCATTGGAGGTTTGCTAGGGATTGCATAAACTCTGTACCACTTTATGTATGTGGATGTTTTCTCAGTATTGTCTTTTCATGAATATTAGAGGTCTCTATATTTTCTTTTATCTTGTACAATTTCCTTTTTATCATTATGCAGTTTTCTTTGAATTGTTATAAAATCTCTTAGCTTGGTTAATTCCTATGTATAAATTTATTTCTATTGTGAGTGGAGTTGTTATTGTGATTTCATTCATTTTATTGTATACATATATCATTTATGTTTGCATGTTGATTTTGTTTTCAGCTACTTTGCTAAGTTTGTTTATCCCATCTTAACTTCTTCTGGGAGAGCCATTAAGATCTTCTAAAAGAGGATCACATAATATGTAAAAAGGGATAATTTGACTTCTTACTTTTTATTTGCTTCCCTTGTCTAATTGCTCTGACTGAAATTTCAGGTGCTATTTTGTATAGGAGTAGTGAGCATGCAGAGCTTATTCTTGTTTCTGATTTTAGGAGAAATGCCATAGATTTTCACCATTCAGTATGCCATTGGCTTTGGCTTTGCCTTTGCCATACATGACTGTTGTAAAACTATAACAAGTTCTTGATGTCCTTTGTTTCTTAGGACTTTTCTCATGAGGAATGGTAGAATTTTGTCAGAGGCTTTTTTTACTTCTATTGTAATGATCATGAGATTTTTGTCCTCTATTGTGTATGTGGTGTACTGCATTGATTTGCATATGTTGAACCATTTTGCATTCTTCTAATTAATTGAATGTTATGTTGTTCTATGATGATTAAATGTGTTGATGAAATTGTCTTCAAGTATTCCATGAGGGTTTTTGCAAATATCTTCCTCAAGTATATAATTAAATAATTTTCTTTCCTTGTTTCTTCTTATTCAGTTTTCCTATAATTTCGCAAATATTATGTGTTTTGCCAGTCTCCTTCTTTTCTCTCTCATGTAATCTTTGGGGGTGCATCATTATTAGTTGTCATTTGATGGTCTGGCAGAATTCAGCCATGAATCTCTCTGAGGTATGTTTTTATTCTCCTGGTTTCTGGTGTTTTAATTTTAACCTTGTCAGATGCTTTTTGTGCTTCTATTGAGATAGTTATGGGATTCTTGTGTTTTTGTGTCATGATGTGATGAATTACATTGGTTGTTTTCCCTATGATTGGCCAACATTGCATCCCTGGAGTGAAAACCACTTGCTTGTGGTGCACTATCTTATTCATGTGTTTTGGTATCCAATTTCCCAGTATTTTATTAAGAACATTTCCTTTTATATATATCAGACTTATTGGACTGAATTTTTGTTTCCTTGATGTGTCTTTGTCTGATTTTGAAATCAGCATGATTCTAGCTTCATAGAAGGAGTTTGGAAGTGTCCCTCTACTTTTTTTTTCCATAGAATAATTTGGAGAGGATTGATGTTAATTCTTCATTGAAGATCTGGTTGAAATCAGTTGAGATTCCATTGTGTCCTTGGCTCTTCTTTGTGGCTGGGCTTTCAATAATATCTTTTATTTTATTGCTTGAAATTGATCTTTAAATTTTCTATGTTGTCTAGGCTCTGTTTGGGTAGGTAATCTTAATGTAGAAATTTCTCAATGTCTTTATAATTTTCTATGTGATTGGAGTATAAGATTTCAAAATATTTTCTGATTAGCCTCTGTATTACAATCCAATGTTGTCTGTGGTGATATTTCCGTATACATCATAAATTTTAGAAAATTGAATTTTTTTCCTTCTTTCTCTGATTAGCATGGCTTAAGGTTTATAAATTTTATCTATTTTTTTAAAAGGAACAACTTTTTGTATCATTGTTATATTAGAAACTTTTTTTGTTTCCATTTCATTGACTTGACCCTGATTTTAATTATTTTTCATCTTGTGCTACATTTAGTGTTAATTTGCTCTTCTTTTTTCTAGGGCTATGGGATGTAATATTAGGTTATTTATTTGGAGAATTTTTATTCTTTTAATGAATGAAATCAGTGCTCTGAGTTCTCCTCATAGAATCACCTTCATAATGTCTCAGTGTTTTGGATATGTTGTGTGACTATTCTCATTTATTTTATATATCCTTATATTTTATCCATGACATCCTCTGCTATCCTTCAGTCATTCAGTAGCATATTATTTAGCTTATAGTTATTAGAGAAGCTTTTATATTTTATTATGTTGTTGCTTTCTAATTTCATTCCATGATGATCTGATGGAATGCAAGGTAATTTTCTAATTTTTTGAATGACTTAGAGATGCTTTGTGGCCTCGGATGTGGTTTATTTTATAAAATGATCTGTGTGTTTCTGAGAAGAACCTGTTTGTAATGCTTGCTCCTTAGATTTATTATGTTTTTCCCTTTCTAGACTGACTGTGAAAGAAAAGGAGAAGATGATGGTAATCTCTTTGGTGACTTTCCATTCCTGGACTGTTTATTGACTTGAAATTACAGAGAGTTTCATGTGTATTTTACTTTTTTTTCATGAAAGCAAAATGTGACCAGGACAAGGAAGAAAATCAAGCCTTACGTGACAACAATGATTCTGGTAAAGGAGCAGAATGTATATTTTGGACTGGTCATGCCAGAAGAATCAAAGTTAAGAGCTTCCATGGTACTCCTCCTTCCTCACCTGACATGAAGGTAAGGCTCCTTGTAACAAAATTTTCCCACTCCCCCTTTTTAACATATCATCCTCCATATCCTTATAATGGTGATACTGATCCTAAAAAGAAATATAAGGCCCCTAGTAGTTCACAATAGCAAATGTGTACAGCACCAAGAAAGAATTATGTGCAGGATTGAGATTTGTAGATGTTGGTAGAAGAAAAGATTGTCATGTATGCTGTTGTGGAGGGAAAGAAGTAGAAAGAAACCAAATGAATAGCTGAAAGGTGAGTTTGAATGTTAGAAGGCAGAAAAATAGGAAGTAGTCTTTAATGTACTGAATGGAATATAAATGTGGTATATATACATAGAAAAGTTTTACTCTGTCTTTTCCAATGAGATTTAGCCATGAGCCAATAAATAGATGGAATTGGGAATGTCACACAAAATGCAATAAGTCAAATGAGAAAATCAAGCAAAGACAAGTTTTCTCTCATAGGCAAAAGCTAAAGCAACCTAAGAAAAACAATAGTGGAATGGATATCACAAAGTTAAGGAAAGATTAGTGAAGTAGAAAATGATTGATGGGGTAGTAGAAGGGTTAGATTCGTGGAGGGAATAGGCAATGAATGTGACATAATTACTGAATGTGCATGTGGAAGTATATTATGGTGACCTCCACCTTTATGTATCTCAATAAGCACTGATAAAAAATTTAAAAATAAAGGAGTGGAAGGGTGTCCAGTAGAGGAGAGGAAGGTTACGGAGGAGAGAAAGGAAAGGGAGGAACTCGGGTCTGAAATGGTGCCAACAAAATGCATGTATGATTATATCACAATGAACTCAACTTATGTTCAACCATAAGGCACTTTATAGAAAAACACATGGTATTGGTTAAAATGGATATCCATATGTTGAATGGATATAGATCTCTATATCTCCCCATGCACAAGACAACACAAAATGGATACAAAACATAGATTGAGTAATAGGAATGCTACTAATGCTTCTAGGTAATCCAGGGAAACATCTCATCATGTACCACAGACTAAGGCTTTATGAACAGAAATATTAGAGCAGAGGAAATAATAGCACAAAGACACAAACAGAAGTGCATCAAAGTAAAATTTTCATAAGACCAAAGGGACCCACCAATATAGTGAGGAGAAAGTTTATAGCATAGAGGGCAATCCTTGCTGGCTAATCTTTGATAAAGGATTGGTATATTAAATATATAAACAAGTAAGAAATTCACCACTGGAAATGCAAACAACCCATTTAATCAATGCAACATAAACAGAGAGGTCACCAAGGAAAATGTATAATTTCTCAGCTTCTATATGAAGTGCTATTCACTGTCTTTAGCCATCAGGGACATGCAAATCAAAATTCAATTCAGAGTCTATCTTACCCCATTCATAAAGGCAATATTCAAGAATTCAAGAAATAAACACCACTGATGATTGGGGAATAGGAATTCATCAACGTTATTGGTGAGGATGCATATTATGACACCCACTATGGGAATTAGGAGGTTACTCCTAAAACTAAAAAGACAAATATCAATTGGCTCAGCAATAATATGCCCCACTATTTACAGAAAAACAATAGTCAGTGTACACACAATGGACTAGTTTTCAGACCTAAGAATTGTGTCATGTAGCAGAAAAATTGATGGAACTGGACAGCACCCTATTGAATCAAATAAGCCAGACACAGAAAGGAGCATGTCATTAGTGGAAAGGTTCATCACCAAATTTGAGAGAAGACAATTAGTGAAAAGGGAGAAGAGAGAAAACTGAAGGAGGAGGAGATGCTAAGGCTATATTTTGGGAGTGATATGCTTCACACTAACTTACACACATATGAAAATACGCCACAGTGAAACCCTCTATTCTGTATAACAAAGGTGCACAGTTCCAAAACTATAACTATCTTAATCATTTTCATTAGTACTAAGATGAAACAATTATTTGAACTCTTACTAAGAAGGGAAGTGATGAGATTTATTAAGTATCTAAAATGTGTAGGCATATATTTGAATGTGTTATTATATTTCACAATCATAAAATGGTCGTGGTGATGTTATCTCACACCCTGTTCGCAATCCCTCCAGAATATGAAGAGATGAATGGTAGACAAGTGTCTCTCTGGAGAGAACGTAGTCCTCTCCTAGACCTTTATGGTGCTGGCCCCTTACCTTCCTTAGATCCACTTAAATGTCACACATGGGGCGGCCGGCGCGGGTGACACAGGGGCCCGCGGGCCACACAGGCCGCCGCCACCCCGCGGTCGCGGCCTCGCGCAGTCCCTCCGGCCTTTTTGCGGAAGCGGGGGCGCAAGTCCGGAAGTGGGCCTGTCGTCGGGGAGCCGCGAGGCCGCTGCGACCTGCGGGGCGGCAGGGCCTGCGGCCTCGCTGGAATTGGTCTGCAGAAGTCGCGGGATCCCGAGGCCCGCCGCTGGGCGTGCAGCCTCCCCATGCCGCGGCGCCCCCAGCTCTTGTCCACCGGCCCCTCCGCAGTGCTCGCGGGAGCGGCAGGGCGGCGTCCGCAGATCCGGGCCGGTCGGAGGCTGGGCTGCTCCTGGCGGGTGCGCGCCGCCGGGCGGGCCCGGTGCAGAGGACGCTCCGAGGGGACCTAAGCATTGCTGTCTGCAACGTGCCTGCAGCATCTGTGGAGGAGACCACGGACTCCACCATGTGCCACATCTTGAACCTGTACCGTCGGACAACTTGGCTGCACCAGGCACTGCGGGAAGGCACGCGGGTCCAGAGTGTTGAGCAGATCCGCGAAGTGGCCTCAGGAGCCGCTAGGATCCGCGGGGAGACCGTGGGCATCATTGGACTAGAGTCTCTGTGTAGTTTTGACTTGCATATCCTTGATTAGTAGATACTTAGATAATTTTTTTCTTACTTATTTGATCTTTTGTGTTTCTTCTATTGAAAAATGTTTGTTTAGTTCTTATTAATTGACTTAATTGTATTTATGGCATTAAGTGTTTTGTATTGTGTGAATATTCTTATTAATGCCCTCTAAGATGAGTTGTAGACAGATTTTATCCTCTTCTATAGATTTTTCTCTTTACTCTCTTTATCATTTCTTTTATTGCTTGGACTTTAAAAAAAAATGCATTTGTTGTTGGCATTTCTGTCCAGGAATCAGCTGACTGCAGATTTGTGGATTTGTCTCTGTGTCTTCAGTCAGTCCTGATTGTTTTAATGCCAGGGTGATGTGTTTTCCTATCTATTCCTCTGTGTTATGCTTTGAAATTGTGTACTGTAGTGCATTCTGCATTCCTCTTATGTTTCAAGTTTTCATTTTCAATTTTTGGTCTTTTTTTCAATGATAAGAATTTCAGGATAATTTTTTCCAGTTCCATGAACACCATCAGAGGTTTGATAGAAATTGCATAAAATCTGTGAATCACTTTCTGAATATAGATATATTCCCAACATTAAATTCTGCTTTTTAAAATAATATTAGATGTTTCTCTATTTTATGATGCCTCTTTTTTTTTCTTACTGAGACTTCTTCAATTTCATTTTATGATTTTGCCATTTGCCACTTTAGACTGGATTATGCCTATGTATGATTTTGCTTCTACTATAAATGGAGATGTTATCCCTATTTCAGTCTCAGTGGGGTTGTTTGTATTGTATACATATATTATGCATGTTTGTATTTTGAAGTTGTTTTCAGAGAGTTTGCTAAAGTTCTATATCCCATCTTAACTTCTTCTGGCAGAGACTTTAGGATCTTCTAAAAGAAGATCACATAATCTGTACATAGGAATAATTTGACTTCTTTTAATTTTCTTCCCTTGTCTAATTGCTGTGACTACAATTTCAGGGGCTCTGGTGAAATGTGAAATCTGGTGAACATGCACACCTCATTATTTCTGATTTTAGAGGCAATGCTGTAGATTTTTCTCCATTCAGTTTGCCCTTTACTTTGGATTTGGAATATATAAACTTTGTAATACTATGGGAAGTTCTTACTGTTCTCTGTTTGCTAAGACATCTCATGAAGGACTGTTGAATTTTGTCAGAGGCTTCTTCTATATCTATTGAGGTCATAATGAGACTTGTCTGTGTCTCTGTGGTTTTCTGCAATTATTGATTTGCATGTGTTGAACCATTTTGCATTCTTCTAATTAATCCAATTTTATATTGTTGTATGATGCTTACAATGCTTAAATAATGCTTAAATAATGCTTAAAATAATTTGAATTATTTTCATTAATTCCATGAGGGTTTTGCAAATATCTTCCTCAAGAATATTATTAAAATTTTTCTTTTCTTGTTTTGTTCTTAGGCAGTTTTCCTAAAAGAGTGATATTGCCTTCATGATATTGCCCTCCTAAAATGCTTTTGCCAGTGTCCTTCATTTCTATCACATGTAATCTTTGGGGGAGTAGCTGTGTTAGTTCTCATCTGATGATCTGGCAAAATTCAGCCATGAATCTCTCTGGTACTTGCATTTTTTGAAAAGCTTTTCATAACTGCTTCAATATGATGACATATTATTGGTCTGTTTAAATTTCCAGTTATTCTCTTGAATCAATTTTTGTAGGTCATATAGAGAGAGACATTTATCTGCTACTTCCACATATTCTAAATTTCATAATGTAAATCATCCTAACATTCTCTGAATTTATTGGCATTTAACTTTTCAGTGTAGTCCTTAATTTTCCTCAGGATTTCAGAAAGGTGTGTTGTAAGATCCACTTCTTTTGTCTTAAATTTATTCATTTATATCTTCTCTCTCTTTACTTGGTTTGGTTTGGTGCAGGCTTTATCAATCTTGTTTATCTTTTCAAAAACCAACTCTTGGTTCCATTGATCCTTGGTATTTTTTCAAACATTTTCCATGTTATTAATTTTTATACTAATATTTATCATTCCTTTGTTTCTACTGGAATTGGAGTTGTATTGTTCTTGTTTCTCTAAGTCCTGGAGATTCCACTGTAGTTCATTTAGTTGAGATCCCTGTTATTTTTTATGGTATGTAGCCACATTTATAAATTTCCATCTTACCACTGCTTTCATTGTACCCTCTAGATCTGGATTATGTTTCTCTTTTTAATTGATTTTATGGGTCTTTTAATATTTCTCTGACCTGATTTGTGGATGAGCCATACATTGGGTAAAAGTGTATTGCTCATTCTCTAAGAAGGTGTACTGTTTCTGTGTTTTTTTTTTTTTTTGGTCTCAGTTTGAAATATTATTTTAATATCATCAGATGATGTGTGAGGAATTGCTTTGTGTATATGCTAGGAATAGCCTTTATAGCCTACTTTGGAACCTGTTTATGAGAACATTCTATGAGAATGGTGAATATTCTACTATTATCTGAGTAAATATTCTGTAGACATTTTAAAGTCCTTTTGATCAAATGTACGCCTGAAGTCTGTAATTTTTGTTGATTTTTTTTTTCTGGATGATCACTCTATTTGTTAGAGTGATCAATTGTAGTGACCCACACGTATTAAATTGATGTTCATCTGTTTTTTCACTTTAAAAATATTTTTGCATGAAATTAGGGGCACTGATATCTTTAAAGCCATTAAAACTTCTTGATAAATTATTCCTTTTACCAGTAGGTAGTAATCTCCTTGTCATGTCTGGTTCTTTGTGGTTTGAAGTCTGCTTTGGCAAATATGAGAAGAGCCAGTGCTCCTTGCATTTGGCTTCCATTTGTATGAAATGGAAATATTCTGAGAGTCTCTTTGAATGTGATGTTTTTTTTTTTTTTTCTGACAGAAACATACAGTTGTGTCTTGATATTTTCCTTCAGTATTCCACTTAATGTCTTTTAATTGAATCGTGAAGCCCATTTACATTTAGTGTAAATGGTAGACAGGTATGTATTTTTTTCATGGTGCTTTGCTTTCTTTTAACATTGGAGTCACCCATAATTCACAGTTGCTTACCTACTCTAGTGACATTTATTCTTTCGCATGCTCTGTTTTTTTAATCTTTTTTATATGTAGGATTTCTTTGATTACCTTCAGCAGTGCTGGCTTAAATGGTCATGAATTGTTTTAGTTTACTCCCATGAAAGTGGTTTATGGGTTTTGATTGTTTCCTGCTAGTTTGCTGCATTTGTCCATGAGTTTCAGAAGTTTTCAGGTGCAGTTTCTTGGGTCTTGTAAACTGAGAATCATGTCATTGTGAAATAGAGCATAGTGTTAGGTCTTCTTTTCCTGGATGTATGCCTCTTCTTTCTCTTTTGTGGATAATAGCTCTGGTTAGAGTGACAAAGGAGTATTTTGAACAGAAGTGGTAAAAGCAGGCATCCCTGACATTTTCCAGTTTTTAGAAGTAATGCTTTAACTTTGTCTCTATATAGAATGAGGTTGGCCTTGGTTTTAGTATAAATATATTTCACAATATTGTGGTATGTTTTTACTCTTCCTGGTTTCTTGTGTTTTAACTTTTATTTTGTTAAATGCTTTTTCTGCTTCTATTGAGATACTCATGATGTTCTTGTCTTTTTGTGTCATGATGTGGTAAATGATAAGGGTTGTTTTCCCTATGTTCAGCCAACATTCCATCCCTAGAGTGCAACGCACTTGCTTGTAGTGGACTTCTTTTTCATGTGTTTACTGTGCAATTTACCAGTATTTTTTAAGAACATTTCCTTATATATATTTTCTATTTAATTGATTTTTTTAAATACACAACAGCAGTATGCATTACTATTCTTATTACACATATAGAGCACAATTTTTCATATCTTTGAATATAAAGTATGTTCATGCTAATTCCTGTCTTTATACATGTACTTTGTTTTTTTTGTATTATGATTCTTATTATTCATGTATACCATGATTTTTAATATCTCTGTATATAAAGTAAGTTGACACCATTTTTTGCCTTCATTCATGTACTTTAAATAATACTGTCCATCACATTCCACCATCCTTGCTAATCCCCTGCCCTCTCCCTTTCTCTCCCACCTCTCTTCCCTATCTACAATGCATCTATTCCACCCAAGTTCCCTCTACCTACCCCACTATGAGTCAGCCTCCTTATATCAGAGAAAACATTCAGCATTTGGTTTTTTGGGGATTAGCTAACTTAGTTAACATTACCTTGTCTAACGCCATCCATTACCTGTAAATGCCATGATTTTATTCTTTTACTGCTGAGTAATATTCCATTGTGTATGCCACACTTTTTTTATCCATTCATCCACTCACTGAAGGGCATCTAGGTTGGATCCACAGTTTAGCTATGGTGTATTCTGGTGCTATAAACATTGATATGCCTTGTCCCTGTAGTATGCTGTTTAAAACAAAACAAAACAAATTTCCTTTTATGTACATTAGGATTATTGGCCTGACGTTTTGTTTCCTTGATGTGTCTTTGTCTGATTTTGGAATCAGTGTGATTCTAACTTCATAGAGGAGTTTTGATGTGTCACATCCATTTTTTTCTTCATAGAATACTTTGAAGAGGATTGATGTTAATTCTTCATTGAAGGTCTGGTTGAAATCCATTGAGATCCCATTGTGTGCTTTTGCTTTTCATTGTGGCTGGGCTTTGAATAGTATCTTCTATTTCATAGCTTGAAATTGATCTTTTAATTTTCTATGTTGTCAAGGCTCAGTTTGGGGAGGTAATCTTAATGTAGAAATTTATCAATGTCTTTATGATTTTCTATGTGATTGGAGTATAAGTTTTGCAAATATTTTCTGATTAGCCTCTCTATTCCAATCTAAAGTTGTCTGTTTGATATTTACTTATACACCATAAATTTTAGACAATTGTATTTTTTCCTCTTTCTCTAATAAGCATGGCTTAAGGTTTATCCATTTTATCTTATTTTTTAAAAAAGACCAACTTTTTGTATCATTGTTGTTTTAGAAAATGTTTTGTTGTTTCCATTTCATGGATCTTGCCTCTGATTTTAATTTTTTCCCATCTTGTGCTGCATTTAGTGTTGATTTGTTCTTTTTCTATTACTTAGGTTATTTATTTGGGGAGTTTCTATTCTTGTAATGAATTAAATCAGTGTTCTGGGCTCTCCTCATTGAACCACTTTCATAATGCCTCTGAGTTTTGGATATGTTGTGTCTCTATTCTCTCTTACTTTTAAGTATTATGTTTTGTCCATGATGTCTTCTGCTATCCTTTGGTCAATCAGTAGCATGCATTTAGTTTATATTTGTTAGAGAAGCTTTTATTTTTTTATTATGTTGTTGATTTCTAATTTCATTCTATGATGATCTGATGGGATGCACGGTAAGTTTCCAATTATTTGGATGGACTGAGCGATGCTTTGTGGCCTCAGATGTGGTGTATTTTATAAAATGATCTGTGTGTTGCTGAGAAGAACTTTTATGTAATGCTTGCTCATTACACTTATCATGTTTTTTTCTTCCTAGACTGTCTGTGAAGAAAAAGGAGAAGTTAGTAAGTATTTTTGGCAATCCAAGAATGATGGTAATCTCTTTGAATACTTTCCATTCTTGTGGTGTTAATGACTTGAAATTACAGAGTTTCACATATATTTTACTTTGTTTTTTATCATGAAAGCAAAATGTGACCAGGACAAGCAAACAAATCAAGCCTCATGTGACAACAATGGTGATTCTGATAAAGGAGCAGAATGTATATTTTGGACTGGTCATGCCAGAAGAATCAAAGTCAAGAGCTTGCATGGTACTCCTCCTTTATCACCTGACTCGAAGGTAAGGCTCCTTGTAACAAATTTTTCCCCCTCCCCCTTTTTAACATATCATCCTCCATATCCTTATAATGGTAATACTGATCCTAAAAAGAAATATAAGGCCCCTAGTAGTTCACAATAGCAAATGAGTATAGCACCAAGAAAGAATTATGTGCAGGATTGAGATTTGTAGATGTTGGTAGAAGAAAAAATTTTCATGTACGCTGTTGAGGAAGGAAAGAAGTAGAAAGAAAACCAAATGAATAGCTGAAAGCTAGGTGAATCTTAAGGTTAGAAGGCAAAAAATTAGGAAGTAGTCTTTAAAGAAGAGCAAGGTAACTGTGTAGATTGAATAAGAGTGAAAACAAAGGACATATACTGCAAATGACAAAATTAGAGAAGTGAAGATTAGCAGGAACTGTAGACGAGAGTCTATTGAAACACTTGAAATTCATTTCAACTAAGAAGTGAAAGAAATATAATTTGTCTTTCTAGTTTTAGGAGTAACCACCCTCCTGATTTCCATAGTGTCTATAATAATATTCATACTTACAGATTAATTCTAGATAGGGCAGAGGAGTGGGAGGGAAAAGGAGAGGGCAGGGCATTAGCAAGGATGGTGGAATGTGATAGACATTATTATCCAAAGTACAAATATAAAGAAAGGCATGAATTGGTGTCAACCTACTTTATATACAACTAGAGATATGAAAAATTGTACTGTATATGTGTAATAAGAATTGTGATGCATTCTGCTGTCATTTATTTAAAAAATCAACAAAAAATAATATTCATCCTCAACAATAATGTTGAAGAATTCCTATTCTCCATATCATCATTGTAGTTTATTTCTTGTATTCTTAAATATTGACTTTCTGAATGGGTAAGATAGACTCTGAATTCAATTTTGATTTGCATGTTCCTGATGGCTAAAGACAGTGAATAGCACTTCATATAAATGCTGAGCAATTATATATTTTCCTTTCTGACCTCTCTGTTCATGTGCCATTGATTAAATGGGTTGTTTTTATTTCCAGTGCTAAATTTCAGTCTTATTTTATACTTATTATACCAGTCCTTTGTCAAAGATTAACCAGCAAGGATTTTCCTCCATGCAATAAACTTTCTCCTTACTTTAATAGTTTCATTTGCTCTTCTAAAGATTTTATTTGAGTGCACTTCTGTTTGTGTCATTTTGCTATTATTTCCTCTGCTATAATATTCCTGTTCGTAAAGCCTTAGTCTAGTTATATGATGAGATGTTTCCCCGGATTATCTAGAAGCATTAGCAGCACATCTACTCTGAATCTATATTTTGTATCTGCTTTGTGTTGTCTTGTGCATGGGGAGATATAGAGATCTATATCATTCTTCAACATATGGATATCCATTTTAACCAATACCATGTGTTTTTCTATAAAGTGCCTTATGGTTGAACATGAGTTGAGTTCATTGTGATATAATCATACATGCATTTTGTTGGTACCATTTCAGACCCAGGTTCCTCCCTTTCCTTTTTCTCCTCCCTCACCTTCCTCTCCTCTACTAGATACCTTTACATTCCTTTAATTCTTAATTTTTAATCAGTGCTTATTGAGATACATAAAAGTGGAGGTCACCATGATATACTTACACATGGACCTCAAGTAATTATGTCACATTCTTTGCACATTCCCTCTACGAATCTAACCTTTCTCCTTCCCCATCAGTCATTTTCTACTACACTAATCTTCCCTTAACTTCATGATATCCATTCCATCATTGTTCTTCTGTTGCTTTAGCTTTGCCTATGAGAGAGAACTTTTCTTTGCTTGATTTTCTCATTTCACTTATTGTATTTTGTACGACATTCTCCAATTTCATCCATTTATTGGCTGATAGAAAAAATCTCATTCAAAAAGACAGAGTAAAACTTTTCTATGTATATATACCACATTTATATTCCATTCAGTACATCTTGGCTACTTGTTTTGCTATAGACATTGATGTATTTGTATCCCCATTTGTCTGCTGATTTTACCACTTTGGACAAACACAGAGGAGTATATCTCCACATGGTGGTTTCATTCCCATTTTTTTGAGAAATCTCCATTCTCCCTCCCAGAGTGTTTGCACTAACTTGTCATCCCACCAACAATGTGTGAGTGTACCTTTTCTCCAAATTCTCTCTGACCTTTATTGTCTATATTCTTGATATTTAACATCCTAACTGAATTCAGAGGAAAATCTCTGTAGTTTTGACTTGCATTTCCTTGATCACTAGATATTTTGATCCTTTTTTCTTACATATTTAATCATTTATGTTTCTTCTCTTGAGAAATGTTTGCTTAGTTCTTATTCATTGACTTAATTGTGTTCATGATATTAAATGTTTTGTATTCTTTATATATTCTTATTTATTCCCTCTCAGGGGAGTTGTAGATAAGATTTTCTCCTCTTCTGTAGGTTCATTCTTCAATCTCTTTATCATTTCCTTTGTTGCCAGGTCCTTTTTCAAGAAACTTTCTTTTTCCATGCATTTGTTCTTGACATTTCTGTCCCGGAATCAGATGACTGCAAATTTGTGGATCTGTCTTTGCGTTTTCAGTCAGTTCTGGTTTGTTTTAATGTCAGGGTCATGCTGTTTTCCTTACTATTGCTCTGTGTTATACTTTGAAATTGTGTATTATATTGCATTCTGCATTGCTCTTATGTTTCAATTTTTATTTTCAATTTTTGGTCTTTTTTTCAATGAGATGAATTTCAGGATAATTTTTTTCCAGTTCCATGAATACCATCAGAGGTTTGATAGAAATTGCATAAAATCACTTTCTGAATACAGATATGTTCCCAACATCGTCTGCCTTTTCTTGAATATTAGATATTATCTGTTTTCTGATGATTTATTTTTCTTCTTCTTTTTGCTCTTGAGACTTCTTTAATTTCATTTTATCATTCTGCTATTTGCCTCTTTGAATTGGATTACTCCTACGTATGATTTTGCTTCTGCTATAAATGGAGATGTTATTCTAATTTCAGTTTCAGTGTGGTTGTTTTTATTGTATGGATGTATTCTTCATATTTGTATTGTGAAGTTATTTTTATTCCTGAAATTGCTAAAATTCTATATCCCATCTTAACTTCTTCTGGTAGAGCCTTGAGAATGTTCTCAAAGAGGATCACATGATCTGTACACAATAATTTGACTTCTTAACTTTTTATTTACTTTTCCTGTCTAATTGACTTCTTACTTTTTATTCACTTCCTCTTTCTAATTGCTCTGAATAAAATTTCATTGAGTGCCTTTAAATGTGAGATCTGGTGAACAAGCACACCTCATCCTTAGTTCTGAATCTAGAGAAAATGTCATAGATTTTCCACCATTCAATATGCCCTTTACTTTGGATTTGGAATACACAGACCTTATAATACTACAGCAAGTTTCTGATGTCTTCTGTTCTAAAAACTTCTCATTAAAGACTATTGAATTTTGTTAGAGGCTTCTTCTGTCCTGTATCTCTGAGGTATCCTGTAATTCTTGATTTCCATTGTTAAACCATTCATGAATTTTATTGTATATAATTATGGAAATATGTTGTTGAAATTGTTTTGCAGTATTTCATGAAGGTTTTTGCAAATATCTTCAAAATGAATATTATTAAATCTGTTTCTTTCCCTTTTGTTTTATTATCCAAATTTTCTGTAAGTGTGATTTTACCTCATTGAATGCATTTTCCAGTTTCTTCCCTTTTATATCCCTTGTTATCTTTGGGGGAGCATCAGTGTTGGTTCTTATTGGAAGGTCTGAAACAATTCAGCCATGAATCTCTGTGGTCCTGAGCTTTTGCTTTTGGAAGGCTGATTATTACTAGTTCAATATAATTGCATGCTGCTTGTCTGTTTAGATTTTCAGTATCCTTTTGATTCTATTTTTGTATGACATACATTTCTAGAACTCTATCCAATTCTTTTACATTTTCTACTTTTTATAATGTAAATTATCAAAATAGTGCTTCAAAATAAGCTTCAGGTTCAGGTTAGAAGATGAAATTAAAACCTTCCACGATAAACAAAAGTTAAAAGAATTCGCAGCTAGAAAACCATCTCTTCAAAAAATCCTTGGCAAAACATTACAGGAAGAGGAAATGGAAAATAACATTGATAACCAACAATGGGAGGTAGGACAGTAAAGGGGGGAAAGTAGTCAAAGAGGATAACAAATCAGGTTTAGTAACATCAATAAACAAATATGGATAGAAGAACAAACCATATCTCAATAATAACCCTAAATGTTAATGGCTTAAACTCACCAATTAAGAGACACAGGCTAGTAGAATGGATCACAAAACAAGACCCAACAATATGCTGTCTACAGGAGACGCATTTGATAGGAAAAGATGTACATAGACTGAAGGTGAAAGGTTGGGAAAAATCATATCACTCATATGGACCACGGAAACAAGCAGGAGTGTCCATACTCATATCTAATAAAATAGATTTCAAGCCAAAGCTAATCAAAAGGGATAAAGAAGGACACTTCATACTGCTCAAGGGAACCATACACCAACAAGACATAACAATCATAAATATATATGCCCCAAATAATGGAGCAGCCATGTTCATCAAGCAAACTCTTCTCAAGTTCAAGAGTCTAATAGACCACCATACAGTAATCATGGGAGACTTCAACACACCTCTCTCACCACTGGACAGATCTTCCAAACAAAAGTTAAATAAGGAAACTATAGAACTCAATAACACAATTAACAACCTAGACTTAATTGACATATATAGACTATACCACCCAACATCAAGTAGCTACACTTTTTTCTCAGCAGCACATGGAACCTTCTCAAAAATAGACCATATACTATGTCACAGGGCAACTCTTAGACAATACAAAGAGGTAGAGATAATACCATGCATCTTGTCTGATCATAATGGAATGAAACTGAAAATCAATGATAAAAGAAGAAAGGAAAAATCAAACATCACCTGGAGAATGAACAATAGGTTGCTGAGTGATCAATGGGTTTTAGAAGACATCAAGGAGGAAATTAAAAAATTCCTAGAGTTAAATGAAAACACAGACACAACATATCGGAATCTATGGGACACATTGAAAGCAGTTCTAAGAGGAAAATTCATTGCTTGGAGTTCATTCCTCAAAAAAAGAAAAAACCAACAAATAAATGATCTCATACTTCATCTCAAAATCCTAGAAAAAGAAGAGCAAAACAACAGCAAAAGAAGTAGAAGGCAAGAAATAATTAAAATCAGAGCTGAAATTAATGAAATTGAAACAAAAGAAACAATTGAAAAAATTGACAAAACTAAAAGCTGGTTCTTTGAAAAAATAAATAAAATTGACAGACCCTTAGCCATGCTAACGAAAAGAAGAAGAGAGAGAACCCAAATTACTAGCATACGGGATGAAAAAGGCAATATCACAACAGACACTTCAGAAATACAGAAGATAATCAGAAACTACTTTGAATCCTTATACTCCAATAAAATAGAAGATAGTGAAGGCATAGATAAATTCCTTGAGTCTTATGATCTGCCTAGATTGAGCCAGGAGGATATAGACAACCTAAACAGACCAATAACAATAGAGGAAATAGAAGAAACCATCAAAAGACTACCAACTAAGAAAAGCCCAGGACCGGATGGATATACAGCAGAGTTTTACAAAACCTTTAAAGAGGAACTAACACCAATACTTTTCAAGCTATTTCAGGAAATAGAAAAGGAGGGAGAACTTCCAAATTCGTTCTACGAGGCCAACATCACCCTGATTCCGAAACCAGACAAAGACACTTCAAAGAAAGAAAACTACAGACCAATATCTCTAATGAACCTTGATGCAAAAATCCTCAATAAAATTCTGGCGAATCGGATTCAAATACATATCAAAAAAATTATACACCATGATCAAGTAGGATTCATCCCTGGTATGCAAGGTTGGTTCAATATACGGAAATCAATAAATGTTATCCACCACATCAATAGACTTAAAAATAAGAACCATATGATCATATCGATAGATGCAGAAAAAGCTTTCGACAAAGTACAGCATCCCTTTATGTTCAAAACTCTAGAAAAATTAGGGATAACTGGATCATACCTCAACATTGTAAAAGCAATCTATGATAAGCCACAGGCCAGCATCATTCTGAATGGAGAAAAATTGAAGGCATTCCCTCTAAGATCTGGTACAAGACAGGGATGCCCTCTCTCACCACTTCTGTTCAACATAGTCCTCGAAATACTGGCCAGAGCAATTAGGCAGACGAAAGAAATTAAAGGCATAAAAATAGGAAAAGAAGAACTTAAATTATCACTATTTGCAGATGATATGATTCTATACCTAGCAGACCCAAAAGGGTCTACAAAGAAGCTATTAGAGCTAATAAATGAATTCAGCAAAGTGGCAGGATATAAGATCAACACGCATAAATCAAAGGCATTCCTGTATATCAGCGACAAATCCTCTGAAACGGAAATGAGGACAACTACTCCATTCACAATATCCCCCAAAAAAATAAAATACTTGGGAATCAACCTAACAAAAGAGGTGAAAGATTTATACAATGAAAATTACAGAACCCTAAAGAAAGACATAGAAGAAGACCTTAGAAGATGGAAAAATATACCCTGCTCATGGATAGGCAGAACTAACATCATCAAAATGGCGATATTACCAAAAGTCCTATATAAGTTCAATGCAATGCCAATCAAAATCCCAACAGCATATCTTGTAGAAATCGATAAAAGAATCATGAAATTCATATGGAACAATAAGAGACCCAGAATAGCAAAAACAATACTAAGCAGGAAGTGTGAATCAGGCGGTATAGCGATACCAGACTTCAAACTATACTACAGAGCAATAGTAACAAAAACAGCATGGTACTGGTACCAAAACAGGCGGGTGGACCAATGGTACAGAATAGAGGACACAGTAACCAATCCACAAAACTACAACTATCTTATTTTTGATAAAGGGGCTAAAAGCATGCAATGGAGGAAGGATAGCATCTTCAACAAATGGTGCTGGGAAAACTGGAAATCCATTTGTACCAAAATGAATCTGAATCCCTATCTCTCGCCGTGCACAAAAGTTAACTCAAAATGGATCAAGGAGCTTGATATTAAATCAGAGACATGGCATCTGATAGAAGAAAAAGTTGGTTATGACTTACACGCTGTGGGATCGGGCTCCAAATTCCTCAATAGGACACCCATAGCGCTAGAGTTAACAAATAGAATCAACAAATGGGACTTACTCAAACTAAAAAGTTTTTTCTCAGCAAAAGAAACAATAAGAGAGATAAACAGGGAGCCTACATCCTGGGAACAAATCTTTACTCCACACACTTCAGATAGAGCCCTAATAACCAGAATATACAAAGAACTCAAAAAATTAGACAATAAGATAACAAATAACCCAATCAATAAATGGGCCAAGGACCTGAACAGACACTTCTCAGAGGAGGACATACAATCAATCAACAAGTACATGAAAAAATGCTCACCATCGCTAGTAGTCAGAGAAATGCAAATCAAAACTACCCTAAGATACCATCTCACTCCAGTAAGACTGGCAGCCATTAGGAAGTCAAACAACAATAAGTGCTGGAGAGGATGCGGGGAAAAGGGCACTCTTGTTCATTGCTGGTGGGACTGCAAATTGGTGCAGCCAATTTGGAAAGCAGTATGGAGATTTCTTGGAAAGCTGGGAATGGAACCACCATTCGACCCAGCTATTCCCCTTCTCGGTCTATTCCCTAAAGCCCTAACAAGAGCATGCTACAGGGACACTGCTACATCGATGTTCATAGCAGCTCAATTCACGATAGCAAGACTGTGGAACCAGCCTAGATGCCCTTCAATAGATGAATGGATAAAAAAAAATATGGCATTTATATACTATGGAGTATTACTCTGCATTAAAAAATGACAAAATCATAGAATTTGGAGGGAAATGGATGGCATTAGAGCAGATTATGCTAAGTGAAGCTAGTCAATCTTTAAAAAACAAATTCCAAATGACTCCTTTGATATAAGGAGAGTGAACAAGGACAGGGTAGGGACGAAGAGCTTGAGAAGAAGATTTACATTAAACAGGGATGAGAGGTGGGAGGGAAAGGGAGTGAGAAGGGAAAGTGCATGGAAATGGAAGGCGATCCTCAGGGTTATAAAAAATGTCATATAAGAGGAAAGGAGGGGTAAGACAAGATAATACAAATGGAAGAAATGATTTACAGTAGAAGGGGTAGAGAGAGAAAAGGGGAGGGGAGGGGAGGCGAGGGGAGGGGAGGGGGGTTAGTAGAGAATAGGACAGACAGCAGAATACATCAGACACTAGAAAGGCAATATGTCAATCAATGGAAGGGAAACTGATGTGATACAGCAATTTGTATACGGGGTAAAAGCGGGAGTTCATAATCCATGTGAATCAACCATGTAATATGATGTATTAAGAACTATGTAATGTTATGAACGACCAATAAAAAAAAAAAATAAAAAAAAAATAGTGCTCTGGATTTCCCATTTATTAGCATTTAACTTTTTAATATAGTCCTTAATTGTCTTTGAATTTCGGAAACGTGTCTGTTGTAAGATCTATATTTGTGCCTGTAAATTTATTCATTTGTATTTTCTTTCTCTTTACTCTTTATAGTGTCTAAGTGTTTAGATATGTTGTGTCTTTATTCTCACTTTTAAGTATTCTTAGATATCATCCATGCTGTACTATTATTTACTCTAGAAGTGTTAGAATAGCTTTTATTTTTTATTGTATTGTTTCTTTCTAATTTCATTCCATTATCTGATGGCATGCCAGGAACCACGTCTCATGTTTTTGATGTATTAACTGGTGCTTTGTGGCCTCATATGTCGTCTGTTTTAGAAAATGATCTGTGCCCTTCAGAGAAGAAAGTGTATGTAAGACGTGCTCATTACAGTTACCATGTTTTTATCCTTTTTCCCTTTCTAGACTGTCCGTGAAGGGAAAGGAGAAGTTCGTAAATATTTTTGGCAATCCAGAAATGATGGTAATCTCTTTGAGACTGCTCATTTTTGTGCCGTTTATCAATTTGAAGTTAGAGAACATTTCATGAGTGTTTTACTTTGTTTTTTTTTTTTTCATAAAAGCAAAATATGACCAAAATAAGCACGGAAATCTAACGTTGCTAGACATCAGTGATTCTGATAATGAAGCAGAAAATACAGTTTGGAACACTTGTGCAAAAAATATGAAAGTAAAGAGCTTGCATGATATTCCTCCTACTTCACATGGCAAGAAGGTAAGATGCATTGTAAGACTTTTTTCCCAGGCCCTGTTAACATATCACCTCCCATATCCTCATAATGGTGACATTGATCCTAGAAAAAACTAGTTCCTACTAGTTCACCATAGCAAATAAGCACAGCATCAAGAAAGTCATGTGTGCCAGGACTGTGATTCGTAGAAGTTTTGGCGTGTATTCAGTGGTTAGGAATGCTCTTTCAGAAGGAAATAAGTAGAGTGAAAACCAAATGAATACCTAGGTGAATCTGAATGTGAGAAAGGAGAAAAATGGGAATTATTTCTGGAAGAAGAATGATATAATTATTTAGATTGAGTGAGAGAGTGGAGACAAAGAAGTACTACAAACACAACAAGAAGAGTGAAGTTAAGGATAGCTGGAACTGTAGAATAGATTCATCTGAAACACTTGGAATGCATTTTAATTAAAAAGTGAAAGAAATATAATTCTCACTTCTTTCAAATCTATGAAATACTTGTGTAGTTCCAATGTGCAGAGTTGTGTGAGTGGAATACTGGAATCAGTGAAGATCTTACCATGTGTAACAATTAAGTGGACAAGTCAGGCAGGGAGAGAGCCAGCCACATAAAAATGTAGCAGGAGAATATTGTGGACAGAGAGAACATTTGTTTACCATTCTTCTTCTTACATTGTGGAGTGGCAGGATCACAGGTGTTAGAAAACATGACCACAGTCATTTTGTGATTCTAAAATATACAAACATATGCATAAATATAACTACACATATTAGATACTTAATCAATTTCTTCACTTCCCAACTTATTGAGATTTGGAATAATTATTTTATCTGAGCAGTAATGAATTATAGATTGAAAATGATTAAGATGGTCAAAGTTTTGGGACAGTGCACATTGGTTTTACAGAATAGAGGATTTCACTGTGGTATACTTGCATACGTGTATAAGTTAGTTTGAAGCAGGTCACTCACAAAATATTATTCTATGTGTTCTTTTTTTAAATATAAGACATCCTAACATAAAACTAGTAGATTTCTCATTCATTGCCATTTAATGTTCCTTAGTAGTATCAAGTGGTCCTCTGGATTTCAAAAAACTGTTGGTTATAAGAACCACATTTTGGATAGTAAATTATTTCACTTGTATCTTCTGTCTCTCTCCTTTGGTTACTTTGGTTCAGATTTATAAGACTTGTTTCTCTTCTCAAAAACACAACTCTCTTTTTCGTTCATATTCTTTTTCATTCCTTTGGCATGAATATGTATCATTTGTTCATTTGTCCTGGATTTGCAGTGGGATTGTTCTTGTTTCCCTAAGACCTCGAGATTCATCTCTAGGCTATAGATTTGAGATCCCTCTGATAAGGTAGTTAGCCTTATAAGATATGTAGCCTTATCACTTATAAAGTTGAGATCCCTCTGATAAGGTATGTAGCCTTATAAGGTATGTAGCCACATTTATACTTTTCCTCTTTGACTGCATTCATTGTGTGTAGCAGACACTGGGATGTGTTTTTCTTTTCAGTTGATTCTAATGATCTATTAATCGTTTTGCTGATTTCTTGGAGGACTGATTCTTCATGCCAAAGTGTATATGGCTCATTGTCTTGTGATTGTGCTCTTTCTGTCCCTTTTTTTGGTGTGCATTTGAAATGTTATTTGAATGGCATCTGATAATATGAAAGGAATCACTTTGATTGTGGTGTGTACTTGCTAAGAATTGTCTTCATGGCCTATATGGAGTCTGTTTTAGAGCAAATTCCATAAGAAGCCTGAGTACAGCACTTTTTTTCTGAGGAAGTATTCCATAGATACCTGTAAAGTCCTCTGGATCAAAAAGTACAGTTGAATTCTGTAGGAATGGATGATATTTTGTCTGAACGAAATACCTCTTAGTGAGTTTGGCAGAGTGAAGTGACCCAAACTTGTTTTACAGGGCCCCTGTGTCCCTTTCCTTGGAGTAGTTTGTGGCTGATGTAATTGGGGGCATTGGTGTTCCAGGCACAGTCCTTTACCATTCTTTGTCACCTCTGGTTAATGGAGGGAGGGTTGAAGTCTGCTGTAGCAAATATGACAATAGCTATTGCTCCTTGCTGTTGGCATCCATCAGCATGAAATGCAAATACTATTTTCCATTCTTGCAATCTCTGCAACTCTGTGCATGTGAAGTACATTTTCTGCCGACAATATGCATTTGGGTCTTGATTTCTTCACTTAATATATTCGATGCAGTGCCTTTAATTGAAGAATCAATCTCATTTACATGTGGTATGAATGGTGAGAGGAACATGTTACTTGGTGCCATTTTGCTTCATTTGATTTCTGTTGGAGTCAGTCATAATTCACATAGCTTATGTATATTAAGATTTATTCATTCTCATGCTCCACACTGTCTGATTTTAATGTTCTTCTTTCACATGTAGGATTGTCTGAGTACTTTCAAGATTGCTTCCTTAGTGCCCCTGTATTGCTTTTAGTTTTCTCTTAGCAATTGAGTGATGGGTGTTAACTGCGTATTGTGCTCCTTTTCTCAATTGCTTTCTTTGTTCTAAATTTTTCTGGTGAACATTTAAAATCTTCTAAGTACAGAATCATGTTGTAGTAAAACCACGCTACTTTTAGCTGCTGGTTTCCTATATAAAATACTTCCTTCTTCTCCTTGGCCTAATAGCGCTGGCTAGAGTGACACAGAATGTTTTGAAAGAAATGATAAAAGCGGGGCATCTCTGTCTTGTTTCAGGTCTAAGAAACATGGTTTGTGTTGTCTCAGTTTTGAATGAGATTGACCTCGCATTTACCATAAAAAGCTTTTACTATCACGTGTTTTTCTTGTGTTTTGAACCCTTATTTTGAGAAATGCTTATCCTGCCACTATTGAGAATACCTAAGATTCTGGTCTCTGTGTGTGTTGGTATGGTGAATGGCGTCTGTTGGTTTCCATCTATGGAGCCAAAGTTGTATCCCTAGATGAAACACATGGGATTGTGGTGTCCTATCTTTTTCTTCTGCTTTGGAAAGTGAATTGCCCATATTTGATTAAGATCTTCTGCATTTATTTTCATAAAGATTATTGGCCTCAAGTTTTGTATCTTCATGTGTCTTTATCTGATTTTGAAATCCTGGGTATGCAACATTCATAGAATGAGTCTGGCTGGGTTCCCTTCATTTCCCATGAATGGAATGTTTTTTTTTTTTTTTTTTTTTGGGGGGGGGGGGTTCTATTAACGCTTTTTGGAAGGTCTGGTTGAACCGGGACTAGGCTTCCATTGGGTCCTGGGCTTTGCTTTGTTGGTAGGCTTTTGAGCATATCTTCAATTTCATGGCTTGATTTGGAACTGTTTGAATTTGTGATGTACATTTGGGTAGGCAATGTTGGTATAAGTTTCCCAAATACTTTCTGATTATCCTCTCCATTTCATTGTGCTCCATGGTGATTGTTCCTTTTCATCCCAAATTTCAGGAAATTGAGGCTTGTCCTTCTTTCTCTGTATAGTGTGCATAAACTTTAATCAAATTTATGGTTGGTTTCAAAGAACCAAGTTTGTATATTGTTGATTTTGTTGGAACTTGTTGTTTTCATTTCGTAAAGTTTGGTTCTGATTTCAGTTATTTGCCATCTAGGGCTGCTTTCAGTGTCGATTTCTTCTTTTTCCATGGCCTTGAAATGTAATGGGAGGTTTTCTGTTCTCTTAAGGAATAAGATCCGGGCTCTGAACCTTCTTCTCTGAACCACGTTCCGAGTATCCCTGGGTTGTGGGTAGGTTGTGTGGCTCTTCTCAGTAACCTTGAAGTATGGTTTATTTCATCTCTCGAGTCTTCTGCTCTCCAGTCGTTGATCACTCAGTCGAGGGGGCGTGAGGGGCTCCTGTGTTTTATTTCTACTGTTGATTTCTGATTTCATTGCATAAAAGTCTGATGGAACGCCAGGCATTCTCCCTAATTGTTTCCTAGGAACTGATCCTTGCTTTGTGGCATCAGATGTGGTGTGTTTCAGGAAACTATCTCTGTGCTTCCGAGAAGAAAGTGTCTTTATAGTGCTTGCTAATTCCTGGCATCCTGTGTTTTTCCTTCCCAGAATGCCCCTGAGGAAAAAGAGGAAGTGTGTGAAAATCCCCGGCAGTCCAGGAATCATGGTAATGTCTTTGAAGAGTGCCAAATGTGCTATTGATTGACTTACAGTTACACAGAGTTTCATGTGTGTTTTACTTTGACTTCTTCCCAAAACAGGAAAAATCGACCTCGGGAAACAACAACACCGAGCCTTGCTGGACAACAGTCCTACTGAGACTGAAAGAGAACATGTGGTTTCCACCCCCCGTTTAGTGCCTTCCACGAAGAAGGGCTTGCGTGATGCTACCCCTTCATCACCTGACCCCAAAGTAAGGCATGTTTTAATACTTGTTTCCCGTCCCCTGGCCACATCTTTGATTTCTTCTTCTGTTTTTTGTTGGTGTTTTCATCTATTATATCATCTGTTATATCCTCATAATGTTGACAATGATCCTACATAGAGGGCCCCTAACCTCAGGGCCACAAAAGAAAATGAGTGTCTCACCAGGAGAGGCATAAGGACAGGACTGTGCTTTGTGGGAGTCAAGAACTGTCAGGCCTGCGAATGGGGAATAAAGAACTAGAAAGCAAAGCCAATAAGTAGCTACTGGAAGCTGGAAGAGAGATTTTCATGAGCCCAAATAAACCATTGTTTGAGTGCTGACTAGAGTTTTTCAGTCAAGAGTGGGCATTGCTACAGCTGGGCCCTTTTGAGTTTCAGGAGTCAGCTCCATTCGGATTCCCATAGTGGATGTAGTAATAAGCATCCTCACCAACAATGTTGAAGCATTTCTATTTCCACATGATCATCAGAGTGTGTTATTTGTGTTCTCAACATTACCTTCCCGAATGGGGGAAGATGGACTCGCTGTTGAAATTTGATTTGCATGTCCCTCATGTGTGAAGACTGGGATTGTTACGACCTTGATGAGCTGAGCGATTATCCATGTTCCTTTGTGTACTTCGTGATCATGTGCCCTTGGGTAAATGGGTTGTTTGTCTTCCCACAGCTCAGTACCTTTAGCTGTTTATGTACATATTATTATGGCAATCCACGGTCCAAGAGAAACTGGCAAAAACTCATCTCCTAGGCTATATGCCTTCTCCTCACCCTGTGAATGGTTTTCTTTGCTGTTCTGCAGATTGAATTTGGACGCACTCATGTTCACCCCTTCTTGCGAGCACGTTCTCACGTGCAATATTCCTCTTCCTAAAGACTTATCTGATGCCTCTATTCGGAGGTGTTTTCCCTGTATTCCTTCCAATGGCTGCCATGTTTCTCATTTGTTATATCTAGGTTTGTTATCCCTCTTGTGTGGTGTTGTGCATAAGAAGAAACAGAGACCTAGTTTCACTCTTCTTGGTATGGATATCCAGTTTGCAAAATTCCATCCTTTGTTTTGCTTTTGCATTGCATTAAACATGTACATGATAGTTGGGTTCCTATGGACATATTCATAAACGTGTTTTTTTTACACCATACAGACCCTGGTTCCTGCCTCTTATTTCCCTGCACCCTCAACTGGCTCTAATCTACTGGTCTACCTACCATGCATTCATTTATTTAGTGGTTTTTGATAGATATACATTGAATTGCAATTCACCATGATATAATTTCAGGCTTGTAGAGAATTGTCATCAACATTCCCTCCACTACCCTAACTCTTGTGTCCCCCCAAAGATCTTTTTCTGCTCTACCAGGCTTTGCTTTCACTTCAGGATATCCATGCCTACCTTGTTCCTAGTAGGTTGCTTTACCTTCAGCCTTGATTGGAATCTTTTCAATGCTCCATATTCTCCTATGACTTATTGAATTGAGCATGGGATTCTCCACTTCCTTCCTCTCATCGAAAATGGTATGAGTTCATTCTTCAACAAATGCTAAAACTTGTTCGTGTATATACGCCTCATTGTATCATCCATTCAACATGTCGCTGCTGGTAAGGTTTGTGCGGCTGCAGACATTGATACACTTGTGTCTCTGATGGTCAGCTGAACACAAGAGAGGCGTGGACATCCAGATCCTGGGGTGGCTCCATTGCTTGTTTTCGGAGGAATCTCCATAGTGCTTCCCACAGTGGTTGCTCTAATGGGTGGTTGCCCTAATGTGTGGTTGCCCTATTGTCTGTTGTTTTGCATCTCTGGAGCCCAAATTGCATCCCAAGGTGAATCGCATGGGATCCTAGTGGTGTCCTGTCTTTTTCCTGTGCTTTGGTAAGTGAATTACCGATGTTTTACTAAGATCTTCTGCATTTATTTTCATGAGGATGATTGGCCTCAAGTTTTGTTTCCTGATGGGTCTTTGTCTGGTTTTGGAATCGGGGTGATGCGGCCTTCATAGAATGAGTCTGTCCGGCGGGTTCCCTCCATTTCTTTTTCATGGAATGGTTTCAGGGGCTTTCCCATTAACTCTTTGTAAAAGGACTGGTTGAACTGGGCTCAGCTTCCATCAGGTCCTGGGCTTTCCTTTGTTGGTAGGGTTCAGCGTGTCTTCAATTTCATTGCTTGATTTGGATCTGTTTAAATTTCTGATGTGCATTTGGGTCTGCAATGCTGGTATAAGTTTCCCAAAGAGTTTCTGATTATCCTCTGTATTTCATTGTGCTCCCCGGTGATGGATCCTTTTCATTCCAAATTTCAGGAAATTGAGTCTTGTCCTCCTGTCTTTGGATAGTGTGCATAAAGTTTGGTCAAATTTACGTTTGCTTTCAAAGAACCAAGTTTGTATATTGTTGCTTTTGTTGGAACCTTGTTTTCATTTCGTAAAGTTTGGTTCTGATTTCAATTATTTGCCATCAAGGGCTGCTTTCAGTGTTGATTTCTTCTTTCTCCATGGCCTTGAAATGTAATGGGAGGTTTTCTGTTCTCTTAAGGAATAAGATCCGGGCTCTGAACCTTCTTCTCTGAACCACGTTCCGAGTATCCCTGGGTTGTGGGTAGGTTGTGTGGCTCTTCTCAGTAACCTTGAAGTATGGTTTATTTCATCTCTCGAGTCTTCTGCTCTCCAGTCGTTGATCACTCAGTCGAGGGGGCGTGAGGGGCTCCTGTGTTTTATTTCTACTGTTGATTTCTGATTTCATTGCATAAAAGTCTGATGGAACGCCAGGCATTCTCCCTAATTGTTTCCTAGGAACTGATCCTTGCTTTGTGGCATCAGATGTGGTGTGTTTCAGGAAACTATCTCTGTGCTTCCGAGAAGAAAGTGTCTTTATAGTGCTTGCTAATTCCTGGCATCCTGTGTTTTTCCTTCCCAGAATGCCCCTGAGGAAAAAGAGGAAGTGTGTGAAAATCCCCGGCAGTCCAGGAATCATGGTAATGTCTTTGAAGAGTGCCAAATGTGCTATTGATTGACTTACAGTTACACAGAGTTTCATGTGTGTTTTACTTTGACTTCTTCCCAAAACAGGAAAAATCGACCTCGGGAAACAACAACACCGAGCCTTGCTGGACAACAGTCCTACTGAGACTGAAAGAGAACATGTGGTTTCCACCCCCCGTTTAGTGCCTTCCACGAAGAAGGGCTTGCGTGATGCTACCCCTTCATCACCTGACCCCAAAGTAAGGCATGTTTTAATACTTGTTTCCCGTCCCCTGGCCACATCTTTGATTTCTTCTTCTGTTTTTTGTTGGTGTTTTCATCTATTATATCATCTGTTATATCCTCATAATGTTGACAATGATCCTACATAGAGGGCCCCTAACCTCAGGGCCACAAAAGAAAATGAGTGTCTCACCAGGAGAGGCATAAGGACAGGACTGTGCTTTGTGGGAGTCAAGAACTGTCAGGCCTGCGAATGGGGAATAAAGAACTAGAAAGCAAAGCCAATAAGTAGCTACTGGAAGCTGGAAGAGAGATTTTCATGAGCCCAAATAAACCATTGTTTGAGTGCTGACTAGAGTTTTTCAGTCAAGAGTGGGCATTGCTACAGCTGGGCCCTTTTGAGTTTCAGGAGTCAGCTCCATTCGGATTCCCATAGTGGATGTAGTAATAAGCATCCTCACCAACAATGTTGAAGCATTTCTATTTCCACATGATCATCAGAGTGTGTTATTTGTGTTCTCAACATTACCTTCCCGAATGGGGGAAGATGGACTCGCTGTTGAAATTTGATTTGCATGTCCCTCATGTGTGAAGACTGGGATTGTTACGACCTTGATGAGCTGAGCGATTATCCATGTTCCTTTGTGTACTTCGTGATCATGTGCCCTTGGGTAAATGGGTTGTTTGTCTTCCCACAGCTCAGTACCTTTAGCTGTTTATGTACATATTATTATGGCAATCCACGGTCCAAGAGAAACTGGCAGAAACTCATCTCCTAGGCTATATGCCTTCTCCTCACCCTGTGAATGGTTTTCTTTGCTGTTCTGCAGATTGAATTTGGACGCACTCATGTTCACCCCTTCTTGCGAGCACGTTCTCACGTGCAATATTCCTCTTCCTAAAGACTTATCTGATGCCTCTATTCGGAGGTGTTTTCCCTGTATTCCTTCCAATGGCTGCCATGTTTCTCATTTGTTATATCTAGGTTTGTTATCCCTCTTGTGTGGTGTTGTGCATAAGAAGAAACAGAGACCTAGTTTCACTCTTCTTGGTATGGATATCCAGTTTGCAAAATTCCATCCTTTGTTTTGCTTTTGCATTGCATTAAACATGTACATGATAGTTGGGTTCCTATGGACATATTCATAAACGTGTTTTTTTTACACCATACAGACCCTGGTTCCTGCCTCTTATTTCCCTGCACCCTCAACTGGCTCTAATCTACTGGTCTACCTACCATGCATTCATTTATTTAGTGGTTTTTGATAGATATACATTGAATTGCAATTCACCATGATATAATTTCAGGCTTGTAGAGAATTGTCATCAACATTCCCTCCACTACCCTAACTCTTGTGTCCCCCCAAAGATCTTTTTCTGCTCTACCAGGCTTTGCTTTCACTTCAGGATATCCATGCCTACCTTGTTCCTAGTAGGTTGCTTTACCTTCAGCCTTGATTGGAATCTTTTCAATGCTCCATATTCTCCTATGACTTATTGAATTGAGCATGGGATTCTCCACTTCCTTCCTCTCATCGAAAATGGTATGAGTTCATTCTTCAACAAATGCTAAAACTTGTTCGTGTATATACGCCTCATTGTATCATCCATTCAACATGTCGCTGCTGGTAAGGTTTGTGCGGCTGCAGACATTGATACACTTGTGTCTCTGATGGTCAGCTGAACACAAGAGAGGCGTGGACATCCAGATCCTGGGGTGGCTCCATTGCTTGTTTTCGGAGGAATCTCCATAGTGCTTCCCACAGTGGTTGCTCTAATGGGTGGTTGCCCTAATGTGTGGTTGCCCTATTGTCTGTTGTTTTGCATCTCTGGAGCCCAAATTGCATCCCAAGGTGAATCGCATGGGATCCTAGTGGTGTCCTGTCTTTTTCCTGTGCTTTGGTAAGTGAATTACCGATGTTTTACTAAGATCTTCTGCATTTATTTTCATGAGGATGATTGGCCTCAAGTTTTGTTTCCTGATGGGTCTTTGTCTGGTTTTGGAATCGGGGTGATGCGGCCTTCATAGAATGAGTCTGTCCGGCGGGTTCCCTCCATTTCTTTTTCATGGAATGGTTTCAGGGGCTTTCCCATTAACTCTTTGTAAAAGGACTGGTTGAACTGGGCTCAGCTTCCATCAGGTCCTGGGCTTTCCTTTGTTGGTAGGGTTCAGCGTGTCTTCAATTTCATTGCTTGATTTGGATCTGTTTAAATTTCTGATGTGCATTTGGGTCTGCAATGCTGGTATAAGTTTCCCAAAGAGTTTCTGATTATCCTCTGTATTTCATTGTGCTCCCCGGTGATGGATCCTTTTCATTCCAAATTTCAGGAAATTGAGTCTTGTCCTCCTGTCTTTGGATAGTGTGCATAAAGTTTGGTCAAATTTACGTTTGCTTTCAAAGAACCAAGTTTGTATATTGTTGCTTTTGTTGGAACCTTGTTTTCATTTCGTAAAGTTTGGTTCTGATTTCAATTATTTGCCATCAAGGGCTGCTTTCAGTGTTGATTTCTTCTTTCTCCATGGCCTTGAAATGTAATGGGAGGTTTTCTGTTCTCTTAAGGAATAAGATCCGGGCTCTGAACCTTCTTCTCTGAACCACGTTCCGAGTATCCCTGGGTTGTGGGTAGGTTGTGTGGCTCTTCTCAGTAACCTTGAAGTATGGTTTATTTCATCTCTCGAGTCTTCTGCTCTCCAGTCGTTGATCACTCAGTCGAGGGGGCGTGAGGGGCTCCTGTGTTTTATTTCTACTGTTGATTTCTGATTTCATTGCATAAAAGTCTGATGGAACGCCAGGCATTCTCCCTAATTGTTTCCTAGGAACTGATCCTTGCTTTGTGGCATCAGATGTGGTGTGTTTCAGGAAACTATCTCTGTGCTTCCGAGAAGAAAGTGTCTTTATAGTGCTTGCTAATTCCTGGCATCCTGTGTTTTTCCTTCCCAGAATGCCCCTGAGGAAAAAGAGGAAGTGTGTGAAAATCCCCGGCAGTCCAGGAATCATGGTAATGTCTTTGAAGAGTGCCAAATGTGCTATTGATTGACTTACAGTTACACAGAGTTTCATGTGTGTTTTACTTTGACTTCTTCCCAAAACAGGAAAAATCGACCTCGGGAAACAACAACACCGAGCCTTGCTGGACAACAGTCCTACTGAGACTGAAAGAGAACATGTGGTTTCCACCCCCCGTTTAGTGCCTTCCACGAAGAAGGGCTTGCGTGATGCTACCCCTTCATCACCTGACCCCAAAGTAAGGCATGTTTTAATACTTGTTTCCCGTCCCCTGGCCACATCTTTGATTTCTTCTTCTGTTTTTTGTTGGTGTTTTCATCTATTATATCATCTGTTATATCCTCATAATGTTGACAATGATCCTACATAGAGGGCCCCTAACCTCAGGGCCACAAAAGAAAATGAGTGTCTCACCAGGAGAGGCATAAGGACAGGACTGTGCTTTGTGGGAGTCAAGAACTGTCAGGCCTGCGAATGGGGAATAAAGAACTAGAAAGCAAAGCCAATAAGTAGCTACTGGAAGCTGGAAGAGAGATTTTCATGAGCCCAAATAAACCATTGTTTGAGTGCTGACTAGAGTTTTTCAGTCAAGAGTGGGCATTGCTACAGCTGGGCCCTTTTGAGTTTCAGGAGTCAGCTCCATTCGGATTCCCATAGTGGATGTAGTAATAAGCATCCTCACCAACAATGTTGAAGCATTTCTATTTCCACATGATCATCAGAGTGTGTTATTTGTGTTCTCAACATTACCTTCCCGAATGGGGGAAGATGGACTCGCTGTTGAAATTTGATTTGCATGTCCCTCATGTGTGAAGACTGGGATTGTTACGACCTTGATGAGCTGAGCGATTATCCATGTTCCTTTGTGTACTTCGTGATCATGTGCCCTTGGGTAAATGGGTTGTTTGTCTTCCCACAGCTCAGTACCTTTAGCTGTTTATGTACATATTATTATGGCAATCCACGGTCCAAGAGAAACTGGCAGAAACTCATCTCCTAGGCTATATGCCTTCTCCTCACCCTGTGAATGGTTTTCTTTGCTGTTCTGCAGATTGAATTTGGACGCACTCATGTTCACCCCTTCTTGCGTGCACGTTCTCACGTGCAATATTCCTCTTCCTAAAGACTTATCTGATGCCTCTATTCGGAGGTGTTTTCCCTGTATTCCTTCCAATGGCTGCCATGTTTCTCATTTGTTATATCTAGGTTTGTTATCCCTCTTGTGTGGTGTTGTGCATAAGAAGAAACAGAGACCTAGTTTCACTCTTCTTGGTATGGATATCCAGTTTGCAAAATTCCATCCTTTGTTTTGCTTTTGCATTGCATTAAACATGTACATGATAGTTGGGTTCCTATGGACATATTCATAAACGTGTTTTTTTTACACCATACAGACCCTGGTTCCTGCCTCTTATTTCCCTGCACCCTCAACTGGCTCTAATCTACTGGTCTACCTACCATGCATTCATTTATTTAGTGGTTTTTGATAGATATACATTGAATTGCAATTCACCATGATATAATTTCAGGCTTGTAGAGAATTGTCATCAACATTCCCTCCACTACCCTAACTCTTGTGTCCCCCCAAAGATCTTTTTCTGCTCTACCAGGCTTTGCTTTCACTTCAGGATATCCATGCCTACCTTGTTCCTAGTAGGTTGCTTTACCTTCAGCCTTGATTGGAATCTTTTCAATGCTCCATATTCTCCTATGACTTATTGAATTGAGCATGGGATTCTCCACTTCCTTCCTCTCATCGAAAATGGTATGAGTTCATTCTTCAACAAATGCTAAAACTTGTTCGTGTATATACGCCTCATTGTATCATCCATTCAACATGTCGCTGCTGGTAAGGTTTGTGCGGCTGCAGACATTGATACACTTGTGTCTCTGATGGTCAGCTGAACACAAGAGAGGCGTGGACATCCAGATCCTGGGGTGGCTCCATTGCTTGTTTTCGGAGGAATCTCCATAGTGCTTCCCACAGTGGTTGCTCTAATGGGTGGTTGCCCTAATGTGTGGTTGCCCTATTGTCTGTTGTTTTGCATCTCTGGAGCCCAAATTGCATCCCAAGGTGAATCGCATGGGATCCTAGTGGTGTCCTGTCTTTTTCCTGTGCTTTGGTAAGTGAATTACCGATGTTTTACTAAGATCTTCTGCATTTATTTTCATGAGGATGATTGGCCTCAAGTTTTGTTTCCTGATGGGTCTTTGTCTGGTTTTGGAATCGGGGTGATGCGGCCTTCATAGAATGAGTCTGTCCGGCGGGTTCCCTCCATTTCTTTTTCATGGAATGGTTTCAGGGGCTTTCCCATTAACTCTTTGTAAAAGGACTGGTTGAACTGGGCTCAGCTTCCATCAGGTCCTGGGCTTTCCTTTGTTGGTAGGGTTCAGCGTGTCTTCAATTTCATTGCTTGATTTGGATCTGTTTAAATTTCTGATGTGCATTTGGGTCTGCAATGCTGGTATAAGTTTCCCAAAGAGTTTCTGATTATCCTCTGTATTTCATTGTGCTCCCCGGTGATGGATCCTTTTCATTCCAAATTTCAGGAAATTGAGTCTTGTCCTCCTGTCTTTGGATAGTGTGCATAAAGTTTGGTCAAATTTACGTTTGCTTTCAAAGAACCAAGTTTGTATATTGTTGCTTTTGTTGGAACCTTGTTTTCATTTCGTAAAGTTTGGTTCTGATTTCAATTATTTGCCATCAAGGGCTGCTTTCAGTGTTGATTTCTTCTTTCTCCATGGCCTTGAAATGTAATGGGAGGTTTTCTGTTCTCTTAAGGAATAAGATCCGGGCTCTGAACCTTCTTCTCTGAACCACGTTCCGAGTATCCCTGGGTTGTGGGTAGGTTGTGTGGCTCTTCTCAGTAACCTTGAAGTATGGTTTATTTCATCTCTCGAGTCTTCTGCTCTCCAGTCGTTGATCACTCAGTCGAGGGGGCGTGAGGGGCTCCTGTGTTTTATTTCTACTGTTGATTTCTGATTTCATTGCATAAAAGTCTGATGGAACGCCAGGCATTCTCCCTAATTGTTTCCTAGGAACTGATCCTTGCTTTGTGGCATCAGATGTGGTGTGTTTCAGGAAACTATCTCTGTGCTTCCGAGAAGAAAGTGTCTTTATAGTGCTTGCTAATTCCTGGCATCCTGTGTTTTTCCTTCCCAGAATGCCCCTGAGGAAAAAGAGGAAGTGTGTGAAAATCCCCGGCAGTCCAGGAATCATGGTAATGTCTTTGAAGAGTGCCAAATGTGCTATTGATTGACTTACAGTTACACAGAGTTTCATGTGTGTTTTACTTTGACTTCTTCCCAAAACAGGAAAAATCGACCTCGGGAAACAACAACACCGAGCCTTGCTGGACAACAGTCCTACTGAGACTGAAAGAGAACATGTGGTTTCCACCCCCCGTTTAGTGCCTTCCACGAAGAAGGGCTTGCGTGATGCTACCCCTTCATCACCTGACCCCAAAGTAAGGCATGTTTTAATACTTGTTTCCCGTCCCCTGGCCACATCTTTGATTTCTTCTTCTGTTTTTTGTTGGTGTTTTCATCTATTATATCATCTGTTATATCCTCATAATGTTGACAATGATCCTACATAGAGGGCCCCTAACCTCAGGGCCACAAAAGAAAATGAGTGTCTCACCAGGAGAGGCATAAGGACAGGACTGTGCTTTGTGGGAGTCAAGAACTGTCAGGCCTGCGAATGGGGAATAAAGAACTAGAAAGCAAAGCCAATAAGTAGCTACTGGAAGCTGGAAGAGAGATTTTCATGAGCCCAAATAAACCATTGTTTGAGTGCTGACTAGAGTTTTTCAGTCAAGAGTGGGCATTGCTACAGCTGGGCCCTTTTGAGTTTCAGGAGTCAGCTCCATTCGGATTCCCATAGTGGATGTAGTAATAAGCATCCTCACCAACAATGTTGAAGCATTTCTATTTCCACATGATCATCAGAGTGTGTTATTTGTGTTCTCAACATTACCTTCCCGAATGGGGGAAGATGGACTCGCTGTTGAAATTTGATTTGCATGTCCCTCATGTGTGAAGACTGGGATTGTTACGACCTTGATGAGCTGAGCGATTATCCATGTTCCTTTGTGTACTTCGTGATCATGTGCCCTTGGGTAAATGGGTTGTTTGTCTTCCCACAGCTCAGTACCTTTAGCTGTTTATGTACATATTATTATGGCAATCCACGGTCCAAGAGAAACTGGCAAAAACTCATCTCCTAGGCTATATGCCTTCTCCTCACCCTGTGAATGGTTTTCTTTGCTGTTCTGCAGATTGAATTTGGACGCACTCATGTTCACCCCTTCTTGCGAGCACGTTCTCACGTGCAATATTCCTCTTCCTAAAGACTTATCTGATGCCTCTATTCGGAGGTGTTTTCCCTGTATTCCTTCCAATGGCTGCCATGTTTCTCATTTGTTATATCTAGGTTTGTTATCCCTCTTGTGTGGTGTTGTGCATAAGAAGAAACAGAGACCTAGTTTCACTCTTCTTGGTATGGATATCCAGTTTGCAAAATTCCATCCTTTGTTTTGCTTTTGCATTGCATTAAACATGTACATGATAGTTGGGTTCCTATGGACATATTCATAAACGTGTTTTTTTTACACCATACAGACCCTGGTTCCTGCCTCTTATTTCCCTGCACCCTCAACTGGCTCTAATCTACTGGTCTACCTACCATGCATTCATTTATTTAGTGGTTTTTGATAGATATACATTGAATTGCAATTCACCATGATATAATTTCAGGCTTGTAGAGAATTGTCATCAACATTCCCTCCACTACCCTAACTCTTGTGTCCCCCCAAAGATCTTTTTCTGCTCTACCAGGCTTTGCTTTCACTTCAGGATATCCATGCCTACCTTGTTCCTAGTAGGTTGCTTTACCTTCAGCCTTGATTGGAATCTTTTCAATGCTCCATATTCTCCTATGACTTATTGAATTGAGCATGGGATTCTCCACTTCCTTCCTCTCATCGAAAATGGTATGAGTTCATTCTTCAACAAATGCTAAAACTTGTTCGTGTATATACGCCTCATTGTATCATCCATTCAACATGTCGCTGCTGGTAAGGTTTGTGCGGCTGCAGACATTGATACACTTGTGTCTCTGATGGTCAGCTGAACACAAGAGAGGCGTGGACATCCAGATCCTGGGGTGGCTCCATTGCTTGTTTTCGGAGGAATCTCCATAGTGCTTCCCACAGTGGTTGCTCTAATGGGTGGTTGCCCTAATGTGTGGTTGCCCTATTGTCTGTTGTTTTGCATCTCTGGAGCCCAAATTGCATCCCAAGGTGAATCGCATGGGATCCTAGTGGTGTCCTGTCTTTTTCCTGTGCTTTGGTAAGTGAATTACCGATGTTTTACTAAGATCTTCTGCATTTATTTTCATGAGGATGATTGGCCTCAAGTTTTGTTTCCTGATGGGTCTTTGTCTGGTTTTGGAATCGGGGTGATGCGGCCTTCATAGAATGAGTCTGTCCGGCGGGTTCCCTCCATTTCTTTTTCATGGAATGGTTTCAGGGGCTTTCCCATTAACTCTTTGTAAAAGGACTGGTTGAACTGGGCTCAGCTTCCATCAGGTCCTGGGCTTTCCTTTGTTGGTAGGGTTCAGCGTGTCTTCAATTTCATTGCTTGATTTGGATCTGTTTAAATTTCTGATGTGCATTTGGGTCTGCAATGCTGGTATAAGTTTCCCAAAGAGTTTCTGATTATCCTCTGTATTTCATTGTGCTCCCCGGTGATGGATCCTTTTCATTCCAAATTTCAGGAAATTGAGTCTTGTCCTCCTGTCTTTGGATAGTGTGCATAAAGTTTGGTCAAATTTACGTTTGCTTTCAAAGAACCAAGTTTGTATATTGTTGCTTTTGTTGGAACCTTGTTTTCATTTCGTAAAGTTTGGTTCTGATTTCAATTATTTGCCATCAAGGGCTGCTTTCAGTGTTGATTTCTTCTTTCTCCATGGCCTTGAAATGTAATGGGAGGTTTTCTGTTCTCTTAAGGAATAAGATCCGGGCTCTGAACCTTCTTCTCTGAACCACGTTCCGAGTATCCCTGGGTTGTGGGTAGGTTGTGTGGCTCTTCTCAGTAACCTTGAAGTATGGTTTATTTCATCTCTCGAGTCTTCTGCTCTCCAGTCGTTGATCACTCAGTCGAGGGGGCGTGAGGGGCTCCTGTGTTTTATTTCTACTGTTGATTTCTGATTTCATTGCATAAAAGTCTGATGGAATGCCAGGCATTCTCCCTAATTGTTTCCTAGGAACTGATCCTTGCTTTGTGGCATCAGATGTGGTGTGTTTCAGGAAACTATCTCTGTGCTTCCGAGAAGAAAGTGTCTTTATAGTGCTTGCTAATTCCTGGCATCCTGTGTTTTTCCTTCCCAGAATGCCCCTGAGGAAAAAGAGGAAGTGTGTGAAAATCCCCGGCAGTCCAGGAATCATGGTAATGTCTTTGAAGAGTGCCAAATGTGCTATTGATTGACTTACAGTTACACAGAGTTTCATGTGTGTTTTACTTTGACTTCTTCCCAAAACAGGAAAAATCGACCTCGGGAAACAACAACACCGAGCCTTGCTGGACAACAGTCCTACTGAGACTGAAAGAGAACATGTGGTTTCCACCCCCCGTTTAGTGCCTTCCACGAAGAAGGGCTTGCGTGATGCTACCCCTTCATCACCTGACCCCAAAGTAAGGCATGTTTTAATACTTGTTTCCCGTCCCCTGGCCACATCTTTGATTTCTTCTTCTGTTTTTTGTTGGTGTTTTCATCTATTATATCATCTGTTATATCCTCATAATGTTGACAATGATCCTACATAGAGGGCCCCTAACCTCAGGGCCACAAAAGAAAATGAGTGTCTCACCAGGAGAGGCATAAGGACAGGACTGTGCTTTGTGGGAGTCAAGAACTGTCAGGCCTGCGAATGGGGAATAAAGAACTAGAAAGCAAAGCCAATAAGTAGCTACTGGAAGCTGGAAGAGAGATTTTCATGAGCCCAAATAAACCATTGTTTGAGTGCTGACTAGAGTTTTTCAGTCAAGAGTGGGCATTGCTACAGCTGGGCCCTTTTGAGTTTCAGGAGTCAGCTCCATTCGGATTCCCATAGTGGATGTAGTAATAAGCATCCTCACCAACAATGTTGAAGCATTTCTATTTCCACATGATCATCAGAGTGTGTTATTTGTGTTCTCAACATTACCTTCCCGAATGGGGGAAGATGGACTCGCTGTTGAAATTTGATTTGCATGTCCCTCATGTGTGAAGACTGGGATTGTTACGACCTTGATGAGCTGAGCGATTATCCATGTTCCTTTGTGTACTTCGTGATCATGTGCCCTTGGGTAAATGGGTTGTTTGTCTTCCCACAGCTCAGTACCTTTAGCTGTTTATGTACATATTATTATGGCAATCCACGGTCCAAGAGAAACTGGCAGAAACTCATCTCCTAGGCTATATGCCTTCTCCTCACCCTGTGAATGGTTTTCTTTGCTGTTCTGCAGATTGAATTTGGACGCACTCATGTTCACCCCTTCTTGCGAGCACGTTCTCACGTGCAATATTCCTCTTCCTAAAGACTTATCTGATGCCTCTATTCGGAGGTGTTTTCCCTGTATTCCTTCCAATGGCTGCCATGTTTCTCATTTGTTATATCTAGGTTTGTTATCCCTCTTGTGTGGTGTTGTGCATAAGAAGAAACAGAGACCTAGTTTCACTCTTCTTGGTATGGATATCCAGTTTGCAAAATTCCATCCTTTGTTTTGCTTTTGCATTGCATTAAACATGTACATGATAGTTGGGTTCCTATGGACATATTCATAAACGTGTTTTTTTTACACCATACAGACCCTGGTTCCTGCCTCTTATTTCCCTGCACCCTCAACTGGCTCTAATCTACTGGTCTACCTACCATGCATTCATTTATTTAGTGGTTTTTGATAGATATACATTGAATTGCAATTCACCATGATATAATTTCAGGCTTGTAGAGAATTGTCATCAACATTCCCTCCACTACCCTAACTCTTGTGTCCCCCCAAAGATCTTTTTCTGCTCTACCAGGCTTTGCTTTCACTTCAGGATATCCATGCCTACCTTGTTCCTAGTAGGTTGCTTTACCTTCAGCCTTGATTGGAATCTTTTCAATGCTCCATATTCTCCTATGACTTATTGAATTGAGCATGGATTCTCCACTTCCTTCC